>NW_026862876.1:0-60193 GCF_026571515.1 Ruditapes philippinarum | reverse complement strand
TTTTAAAAATTTTTTTTAAAAAAAAAAAATTTTTTTTAGTTTTTTTTGGTTTGGTTAAAAAATTTTTTTTTTTTTTTGGCTTTTTTTTAAAAATTTAAATTTTTTTTTGGGGGGTTTTAAAAATTAAAAAAAAATTTTTTTAAGGGGGTTTTTTTTTTAAAAAAAATTTAATTAAAAAACCCTTTTTTTTAATTTTTTTTGGGAAATTGGGGGGGGAAAAAAAAAAAATTTTTTTTTTTTTGTTTTTTAAAAATTTTTTTTAAAATTTTTTTTTTTAAAAAAAGGGGTTTTGGGGAAAAATTTTTTTTTTTGGGAAAAAATTTTTGTTTTAATTTTTAATTTTTTTAACCAAAAAGGGGGGGGGGGGGAAAAAGGTCAAAAAAAAAAAGGGATTTTGGTTTTTTTTGGGCCCCTTTTTTTTTGGGCAAAAAAAAATTTTTAAAATTTTTTTTAAAACGGGGTTTTAAATTTCCCCCCCTTTTAAAAAGGGGGGGGTTTTTTTTTTAAATTTTTTTTAAAGGGCCCCTTTTTAAAAAAACCCCCAAAACCCCCCCCCAAAAAAAATTTTTGGGGGAAAAAAGGGTTTTTTTAAACCTTTTAAAAATTTTTTTTTTTTTTAAAAAATTTGGGGGGGGGAAAAATTTTTTTAAAAATTTTTTTTTAATTTTTTTTCCCAAAAAAATTTTTTAAATTTATTTAAAAAAAAAAAAAAAATTTTTTTTAAAAATTCTTTTTTTTCCCCCCAAAATTTTTTTCCCATTTTGGGAAAATTTTAAAAATTTTTTTGGGACTGGGGGAAAAAAAAAAAATTTTAAAAAATTTTGCCCCAAAATTTTTTTAAAAATTTTAAAAATTTTAAAAAAAAAATTTAAAAATTTTTTTTAAAAATTTTTAAAATTTTTTAATTTTTTTTTTTTTTTTTTTTTTTTTTAAAAAATTTTTAAAATTTGGGGGGGGAAATTTTTAAAAAAAAAAGGGGAAAAAAAAAAAAATTTTAAAAAAATTTTTTTCCCCAAATTTAAAAAATTTTTTTTTTTTTTTAAAAAAAATTTTTTTAAAACAAAATTTTTTAAAATTTTTTTTTTTGGGGGTTTTTTTTTAAAAAAAAAATTTTAAAAATTTTTTCCAATTTTTTTTTTTCTTTTTTGGGTTTTAAAAAGGGGAATTTTTTTAAATTTCCCCCCCCCGGACCCTTTTTTTTGGGGGGAAAATATTTTTTTGGAATTTATTTTAGTGGCGAATCGATTGTCTAGCTCAACATTCCCTTTGAAAATTCTTTGATTTTTATTATAGATCGAATGTTGAGCTGAATGTCGATTGTCTAGCTCGGCGTAAGAAATTATCGAATGTCTAGCTGATTGTTGATTGTCTAGCTCAACATTTACTTTAAGGATACTTTGATAATTATTACAGGTCGAATGTTGAGCTGAATGTTGATTGTCTAGCTCGACATAAGAAATTTCTGAATGTCTAGCTGATTGTCGATTGTCTAGCTCAACATTCACTTTAAGAAAACCTCGATCATTATTATTGATCGAATGTTGAGCTGAATGTCGATTGTCTAGCTCGACTTAAGAAATTATCGAATGTCTAGCTGATTGTAGATTGTCTAGCTCAACATTCACTTTAAGAAAACCTCGATCATTATTATTGATCGAATGTTGAGCTGAATGTCGATTGTCTAGCTCGACATAAGAAATTTCTGAATGTCTAGCTGATTGTCGATTGTCTAGCTCAACATTCACTTTGAAAATTCTTTGATTTTTATATTAGATCGAATGTTGAGCTGAATGTCGATTGTCTAGCTCGACATAAGAAATTATCGAATGTCTAGCTGATTGTTGATTGTCTAGCTCAACATTTACTTTAAGGATACTTTAATAATTATTGCAGGTCGAATGTTGAGCTGAATGTTGATTGTCTAGCTCGACATCAGAAATTTTCAAATGTCTAGCTGATTGTTGATTGTCTAGCTAAACATTGATTTTAAGAATACTTTGATATTTATTACAAGTCGAATGTTGAGCTGAATGTCGATTGTCTAGCTCGACATAAGAAATTATGCGAATGTCTAGCTGATTGTGTTGATTGTCTAGCTCAAAACGTCACTTTAAGAAAACCTCGATCATTATTATAGATCGAATGTTGAGCTGAATGTCGATTGTCTTGCTCGACAGAAGAAATTTCTGATATGTCTAGCTGATTGTCGATTGTCTAGCTCAACATTCACTTTGAAAATTCTTTGATTTTTTTATAGATCGAATGTGAGCTGAATGTCGATTGTCTAGCTCGACATAGAGAAATTATCGAATGTCTAGCTGATTGTTGATTGTCCAGCTCAACATTCACTTTAAGGATACTTGATAATTATTACAGGTCGAATGTTGAGCTGAATGTTGATTGTCTAGCTAGACATAAGAAATTTTCGAATGTCTAGCTGATTGTTGATTGTCTAGCTCAACATTCATTTTGAGAATTGTTTGATTATTATTATAGATCGAATGTTGAGCTGAATGTTGATTGTCTAGCTAGACATTGAATGTCGATTGTTGATTGATGATTGTCTAGCCAAGTTATTGCACATTACCGCAGACAATTTGGAACTTGTCTAAAAAATATACTATGCTCAAATTCGATATAATAAAATATTGATAATTGCTACACAGGTTTATTTGTTAATATAAAACAAACATGCTTTGACTTCACACAAAGTAGATATGTAAGTGTATACACACTGTAGGTGGTCACAATATAAATACAGAGCATCATTTTAAAAACCTTATGTCCTTAACTTTTTAGTTTAAACATATTTACTTGACCTGTTAAGCTTCCTATACACCTTTTGCTCATTATTTTTATTCACATTAGACACATTCAGTAAGAATTTCATAGATTTCAATAAATTTCTGACATTAAAATATTTTGCTCAAGGATGAGCTTAGTACATCTTTAAATTAACAATGGAACCCGTGTGAATGAAATAAAGGTCATCACTCTATTTGAGGTGCCAGAAACATCTGCAGTCTACCTGTTGAGTGTTTGACCGAGATGGAAGAAAGATAAAACCTTCTTAAGAATCTTACGACAAGTAAGAAACAAAGTCAATACAACACATTCAATTTGCAGTATCACTTTTATTTTACAATTAAGTACATGTATATGTGTTCATAAATTCTTTACATAAACAAGGCAAATACACTGTATATATGTAAAAATAAAACTTAATATAGTTATCAGAATATAGTAATATATCACTAAAAATCACTTCAACCAAACAACAAAGACGTCAATGGTTGCCAAAGTTTGCTAGCCTGGAAAATTGTGACTTGCTAAATTGCCTGAACACTGGGAAAAAAGCTTCAATTAAAACCATCATTAAATGCTATATAGATAGCTTTTCAACAGCATACTTTGGTCAGAGCTGCTATTTAGTTTAATTCTACAACTATGGCTTAATACCATCCAAATTCCCAAATCGATGTCTTTGACAGTAGTTGGTTTCTGTTTAAGTGTCAGCTATAGAAGTCAGAAAAGGGGATTGGAAATATTAATGGTCCTTTACAATGTCGTCCAATCCAGTCGTCATATACCCTACACCACCAGCTTTAAAATGACAGCAACATCTTTATATATAGTTATAAATAGATTACTTTCAAATATATCATTCCTGTGAAGTTTGGTCAAAAACTACCCTGTTGTTTACAAGGTGTTGTTGATAGAAAATTGTGAACAATAATGAATTACTTAAACACTGCAAACAGAAAATCGCTCAAGTGTGCTAAAGTTAAAATTCTTTGGAGTAAAAAAAACTGTGACTTGTATATTATAATCCTACAAATCAATTTAAACTTGTAAACAAGTTTTCTACACATAAGTGTAAACTTGTAAACCAGTTTCTTACAAATCAATGTAAATTAAAAACCAATTTCCTACAAATTAATGTAAACTTGTAAACCAGTTTCCTACAAATCAATTTAAACTTGTAAACCAGTTTCCTACAAATCAATGTAAATTTGTAAACCAGTTCCTACAAATCAATGTAACTTTGTATAACAGATTCCTACAAATCAATGTAAACTTGTAAACCAGTATCCTACAAATCAATATAAACTTGTAAACCAGTTTCCAACAAATCAATGTAAATGTGTATACCAGTTTCCTATTAATGTTTACTTATTTACCAGTTTCCTATGTTACTATACCAGTTTCGTACACAGTTGTGTAAACTTGTAAACTACTGTCCTAAAAATTTATGAATACTTACTTAAAAGAAATCCATTAAAAATGATTGTCATGCTAGCAAATTTTATCTGCTTACATTAATCTATAGTTTTGTATGAAATCTAATGGAATGCATACTCTAATTCTATTCTATCACCATGTGAGCAATATCTTTTTGTTTGCTACCATTCATGAAAACTATGTGCATACGAAGTAAAAAGTTCAAGAAAATGAAAATTTTTCACAGATATCTAAATCATTAGTGATATCTGAAGTCATTTGTGATACCTTTAGTCATTTGTGCTATCTTTAGTCATGTGTTTTGTGCTATCTTTAGTCATGTGTTTTGTGATATCTTGAGTCATATGTGATATCTTTAGTCATGTGTGATATCTCTAGTCATTTGTGATACCTTTAGTCATTTGTGATATCTTTAGTCATTTGTGATATCCTTAGTCATGTGTTTTTTATTATATATTTTAGTCATGTGTGATATCTCTAGTCATTTGTGATATCTTTAATCATTTGTGACATCTTAAGTAATTTATGATATATTTTGTCATGTATGTTATCTTTGTATTTGTGATATCTAAAGTTATTTGTGATATCTTTTGTCATTTGAGATATCTTTGTTATATGTCATGTCTTTTAGTCATTTTTTTATCAAAATTTCATTACAACAATTAATCACAATGATAGAAGAAACTAGAAATGTGTCCATAGGACACGGGTGCCCCCACCGCGCCACTGTTCTGTCAATCTTTTTACTAAGTCAAGGGAAATAACTCTACAAATACTGGATAAATCCACAAGCGAAACCCAAGGTGCAAATCTAAATATGCTGAGCAAGCTGCCCATAAGGTTTAATGACTATGTAAAATCCTTTTTTGAGTAACTTGCGACACAAGTTGAAAATTGCAAAAAATTTCTAAGTGAAGGGCAATAACTCTAAAAATACTAAATAAATCACGAAGAAAATACCTGGTGCACAACTGCACATGCTGATCAATATTCCTGTAAAGTTACATGACTCTAGGTCAAATACTTTTTGAGTTACGTGCGACACATGTTGAAAATTGCAAAATTTTACTAAGTCAAGGGCAATAACTCCAAAAATACTAAAAATATCCACACGAAAATACCCAGGTGCACAACTACACATGCTGATCAACATTCCTTTTAAGTTTCATGACTCTAGGTCAAATACTTTTTTAGTTGCGTGCGACACAAGTTGAAAATTGCAAAATTTTACTAAGTCAAGGGCAATAACTCTGAAAATACTAAAAATATCCAGACAAAAATACCCAGGTGCACAACTACACATGCTGATCAACATTCCTGTAAAGTTTCATGACTCTAGGTCAAATACTTTTTGAGTTACATGCGACACAAGTTGAAAATTGCAAAAAGTCAAGGGCATTAACTCTGAAAATACTAAAAATATCCAGACGAAAATACCAAGGTGCACAACTACACATGCTGATCAACATTCCTGTAAAGTTTCATGACTCTAGGTCAAATACTTTTTGAGTTACATGCGACACAAGTTGAAAATTGCAAAATTTTACTAAGTCAAGGGCAATAACTCTTAAAAAATACTAAAAATATCCAGACGAAAATACCCAGGTGCACAACTACACATGCTGATCAACATTCCTGTAAAGTTTCATGACTCTAGGTCAAATACTTTTTCAGTTACGTGCGACACAAAAGTGAACGGACGGACGGACGGAAGGACGGACGGAAGGACGGACGGAAGGACGGACGTTCTCACAGGACAGTAATTATGTGGCTACTCTATTGTTCTCTCTATTGTTCTTTTTAGCAACGCAAAAGAAAATAGCCACATATAAGCATTACGGAATGAATGACATCAAAGAGAACCTATTGTCCCTCTAGCCACATAATTACTCTCCTGTGAGTGCGGACGGACAGACGGACGGACGGACGGACAAGGGTAAATCTAAATGCCCGCCACTAACGTGGGGGCACAAAAATATGTTTAAGTGACAAAAAACTACTGAAAGCTTGAAGCATAATAAAATTTTAAACCTGCCACCTTATGCACCAATAGTCTCATATATCATATATCAGTTTTTTTTTTATATTATATATCAGTGGTATAAAATGTACTTATAACAGTCAATTATTTAACTACAATCTAAAGATGATATAATTCTTCAAAATGAACACTTCATTATTCTACACAACTATCCTATATGAATGAAACACGCATAGAAAAATGTACAGTAAGTGAAATCTAAAATAATCTAGCTGCATTGTTTGTCTACTGTAAAGTCAGCCATTTTTGCAAGGTCTAAAATTTTGTGTATTCATGATTTTGAAATTAAAAATATTCATAAACTTCTTCTTTCATTATTGTTAAATTTATATGATACACAACAAACTTAATTATATTTTTGCAAACATCATAATTCGGAAAATTAGTAAAATTTAATACCTTGCAAAGATTTCTGATTTTACATAAATATTTGGTGAATCAAGCATTAATGAACAATGATGATAATAACTTTGTAAATGTAAAGCACTTAAATGTCCAAAACAATATATAAACAATATATCAAACATTATGTCCATATTACAATATTTTAACAATACAGTGTATATGATAAACATATTATAAAAGCAGTCAGTGTATGGAAATGTTTTAACGTAAGGCATGTCCGGTAACAGAAAAAAATAAAGCATGCTGGATATGTATAAAAATCCTCGTTTATCAATCACCAATACAAAGTATATTACGGACATATTCATTAAAGGCAAAAGGGCTGATATGAAGTAAAGTACAAACTACAAAGCACCCACTAAAAAAGAAAAAAATATTTACAAAAATATGTAAACGTGTACAGTGATGTCACACAGAATATTGACCAATAAATAAGAATTGGGGAGATTTTAGAGGTAGAAAAGATTTACTGTAACATGATTTTTTTTCTCTCTCTTTTTTATTGATTTAATTCCCCGAGCTAAGTTTAAATTATGTGTCAATGTTTCACACTTTTCCGCTGAAAAATCTCCATAAATCAATTGAAACTGACAGCCCATAAAGAAACATTAAATAGGTTGTTAGCCTATTTTATAGATTTTTGTTCAATGCTAACAAAATGTATAAACCCAAAACCTGTTAGGTGACAGATTCTAACCTGAAACCATGTGACCAGTACTGACCAAGTCAAGCCTGCACTGTTTGCTACTCAGTCGGCACAAATTTTGAAAATTTCCCTAAAAATGAGGAATGGTTTTGCCAAGATTGAATGATGGACAAGTCCATTTAAGACATTTAGTGGGGTAAGGGTTATTTTAGAGGTTACTAATTTAACTATTTACAAGAGCTAGCTAGAAAGTTGCACCATTATATGCATCAGTATAAACATTGCATAAACAAGTATTTTCATATAATAATGTTTCAGTTCTCAAACAAATTTTTTTTTAATAAAATAGCATAATGCTTTACTGCATACATGTAATTACTTGGTTCCCTATCAAACATGTAAGCTGAAATAGTGGTGGTTTTTGTAGTTTACCCTCCAGGTCAAGGCAGTTAACCACTAAATTTTCCATAGCAGAAGTTCAGCCACAGCATTGTTCAGCATTGGGCAGGTTGTCAAGCATTTAACCAGTACCAGTTGCCGCCACTTTAGCAAGGAACTGATATTACTTCTTTACATGCCAGAGCAGAGGTACAGTGCGAATGACCGTAGATCAAGTTTTTTATCAAGAATGAGTTCAGTATTTTGATAGGTTAAAAACAATTGAATTCTATTAATAAACAATTGAATTCTATTAATAACCAAAGTTCTATTATTGCTTACACAATAATGCCCCAATGTCTAACTATGGCAATAAAAGCATATATTTTTCTCCAGAACAGAAAAGATAAAAATAACCTGAATTAAAGTACATTCAGGCATATTTACATAAAACAAAGATTATGCATGGGAGGTCATTTCAGATCTATTTGGGTATTTGACAGTACAAATCTATCACCATCAAAAAATGAACTTAGATGAACTTTTATAAAGGTAAAAATCCTTAAATCAAATATCATGTAATCATTAAATTTGAAAAAATTTGAACAGGTCATCAAGTATTGACAAGATTTTACATAGCTACGTCACTTTACAATACTCAACAGTCTATATTTAATAACGTATCACATGTCTAATTCCCCTACAGCAATACGTACTAGGTCAAATAAATTAATTATCGTAATTTACTAACTTTAAACCATCGTTATCAAATATAGGTGATATCACAGTATTTGAACCATTAAGAATCATGCACTACGTACATATGCAAAATCCTTATTTAATTTGAACCAATATTTAATGCTTTACAAACTGTTACTAACTGTGAAAAGAAATATGACATTAAAATAAAGTTTATATTTGAATTGAAGTTTAAATTTAATGTTATCTAATCAAGTAAAGGACACATTAATTTTAGTATGTGCAAGAAGATTCAGAATTCACATCACAAAATGTGCACCTATGAAAACCCACAGGCTCATATATAGATTTTAAGATATGAATGGATCTACACTGATGAACAACCTCTGTTAACTGTTTCAATATCCCCCTCCCTATTTATTTAAACAGCAGGTGATGATTTATTCAATTTTTAAAAAAAAAAATTAACACATTATAAAATCTTATTTCATGATCGAGAAAGATTTAAAGTATTTAATTTACTCAGAGTTTTTGTTTTTGTCACATAAGTGCACTACTGGGCTAACTTCTTATATAATTTAATAAGAGTTCACACATTACAGCACTTAGGCGACGTTTCACACTATAATGATAGTTACAATGTATATTAATCAAAATCAGCAAAAAAAGACACATTTGGAGACCTCAAATTGCAGTCTCTGACAATTGAATGTTTAAAGTTTATAAAGCTATATATTTGCTGCCTGTAGTTTACAAAATTAATGTTTGAATTTTGAAGAAAAAATAAAAAAATTCAAAATACCTGTATTACTTCCCTTTCAAGGTAAGGCCCATGCACAATATTTTCGTTAAATGGTTAAAACCCAACATTAAACAGCGTCTTAATATTTTAAGGAACTCTTCATTCTGTTTTATGTATAATATTCATGTGTGTTAGATAACAGGCAAATTTCATGTAACAATGCTTTTTAACCATTATGAAAAAAACATACTCTATAAATTCTATAAAGATAATTCATTAGCTAAAGCTCCATACCCTTATAGCACTTATAATATTTAACTCGCAATATTTGATAAATTTACATAAAGATTTCAAAGGTAGATTTAAATCCATAACAAAAATACCATCAACACGATAATTGCAAAAAATCCTAGATAAGTAATCCAAATAAAGATATTTTCTTTTACAAAAAGCACAATGAATGTTTTCATATTCCTAATAACTTTCTTCTGCATTCAGCTTGAGTAATTAATATCAAGTAACTCTGTTGGTAGAGGAAAAAAATTACAAATCTTGGAACCAGCCATTTGTTTCCCAGCAATAAAAATATTGTTAAATATGGTACATATAAACAGGCCTATGCTGTTGGCCACAGTAGTGCCAGTGTCTGGCCATCTTTCTTAAATACCGGTCCCCCATTAGCTGCTGTAGCCTTGATTGCCAGTTGACGAGACTTGTTGCCTAGGCTACACTTTGGCTGTTTGCTGACTGTGACCTTTAAGGGTTTGCGAATCCTGAAATAATGACAAGAAGATTTATATTTATTGGTGGAAAATAATCCCATACAGCAAGTCATTGTGAATCAATAAATAACTTTACAAAGTTGATACTAAATGCCTACTAAATACTTTCAGCCGTGGGGGTCATTTGAAGACAAAAACAGTATTTTGAAGAAAAAGGTAGTATTTTGAGTAAAAAAGTATATATAAGTCAAAGATAGTATTTTGAAGTCAAAGATAGTATTTTGAAGTCAACGATTGAAAGTAAATTGAAACCAAAGAAATATTTTGAAGGTAAAGAGCTAATACAACAAAAGAAGTACATTTATAATGTAGCCATGACAAGAGAAGTAAATTTCTACTGATGAATGCTGGGAGTCTCCGAGTAAATCTAGAGAACAACTGGTACCATTTTTATGACAGCCTTAGCAAGTCTGTCAGGTAATATGTATATATTATTCACCTACATAATAACTAAATATAAGCCGCGCCATGACAAAACCAACATAGTGGGTTTGCGACCAGCATGAATCCAGACCAGCCTGCGCATCCTCGCAGTCTAATCAGGATCCATGATGTTCGCTTACCAACTCTGTTACAAGCTGGTCGCAAACGCACTATGTTGGTTTTGTCGTGACGCGGCTCATATTTGCCTACCTTTGGCAATGTTTTGCTAATATTCCAACGACCTCCCCAACTCTCTCTTCTCTACTTGTTGTATGTAAACATGTAACAAGATCATTCCCATCGGTCAGTTGAAATACAACCAACTGGTCAGTGTCTGGACTAATGATTATTCCAGAAACCTGAAAAAAAAAAAGAGTCAAAAATGTTCAAGTTTTTCTGAATAAAGGGTCATTATGGCCGGCCTGAGAGCACTCACCCTCACATTCACTGCTGAAAGAAGTAATTCAATAGTTTTTCAATGCAGATGTAGGTCATTGGGTTACACTGGAGCTGGATCATTTTTGGCAACATGGGTGTGAATCTTAAAGCCATAGTAGTAGCCAGGTTTACAAAGCAATTCTACATGCCAAATACCTCGGCTTGTGGTCATGTAGCTTTACACAAACCAAGATTTTAATGTGTTTTATCACATACCTGTGCCGTCATTTGCAACTGCATAAGTATTGCATGACAGCGCAAATATTTTGATGTGACATTATTTGCATTATATAAACATTGTGTAGAGATACACTTTGAGCATTACATTAAAAACATGTCAACGATTTCCTTTTTGGAATATGTGGTAAATAGAATATTATATTTCTATAGCTTCATTACTAAATTTATTGAACTTTTTTGAGCCAGATTGCCATAATATAATGTTCTTCTAGCTTGTTCAATAAATTCAGTACTGAACTTACACTCATTCAATAACCTCTATTTCTTATGTAAATCTATGTTAACTAAGTGAATCCGAGAGTGAGGTCCAATATCTAAGCTTGGTATGTAGTTGCTTCTCAGGAGATATTATTTCAAGTTACATAACTAAATAAGTCAATTTATTTTTGACACTTGGGTCATAATTTATACAATTTATCTTGAGGTCCACTAGGCAATGCTTAACATCAAATATCATGCTCAAGCATAAATAAGCATTTTGTGCTTCAGTGATGCAGACTTATACACTATGGATTACAAACAAAACACTTTTACAAAAGCTCACTGATGTTATCATTAACAAGAGCTGTCGGTAGGACAGCACGCTCGACTATTCTAAGTGCTTGATAGTAAAAGAGCCTTGATAATTTTAAATTTTTTAAGTTCACAAAAGGGCTATTTTTTTTTTATAAATTCATGTTATAGGCCTTAGAGAGAGTCTAATTATACAGTATTGGCTTGACTATTCGGAAGGTAATGTCACAAGGGTGTTTTATTGAGTATAATAATACTAATTACCTATCAATACATAAATTTGACAAAAAAGGTACAAGGGCTTGTTATTAAGATGTTTTATCAAGTAAATCACTGCTTTATTATTATGAATGCATAAAATTGTCCCAAAAAAGGCACAAACCCTTCAGTAGTTATTGAGATAACAGCCTACAAGCAAAACTTTACCATGAATTTCTAAGTTGAAAAAGGGGAGAAAAATCAGCCTAAATGCAAGATAGAATTATGGAACTTTGTCAGTGACCTACAATTATGACCCTAGATGCATATGTGAAGTTTTAAATAAATATCTTTAATAGTTATTGAGATATGTAAAACTTGCATGTAAACATTAACCAAGAAACTAAGTAGAAAAGGGGAGAAAAATCAGCCTAAATGCAAGATAGAATTATGGAACTTTGTCAGTGACCTACAATTATGACCCTAAATGCATATGTGAAGTTTTAAATAAATATCTTTAATAGTTATTGAGATATGTAAAACTTGCATGTAAACATTAACCAAGAAACTAAGTAGAAAAGGGGATATGAATCAGCCTTAATGCAAGATAGAGTTATGGAACTTGGTCAGTGACATACAATTATGACCCTCCAATTATGACCCTAAGTGCATGTGTAAAGTTTCAAGTAAATATCTTTGAAGACCTTTAACCTTTAACCAAAATTTCTAAGTTTCAAAGGGGCAAATAATTCTGCAAATATTGCAGGCATGGTTATGCAATTTTGCAAACTGATGTACATTGTTACTATAACAAAGTATTTTAAATTTCAATTGAATATCTCAAGCAATAATTGAGATATTTAACTTTACAAAAAAACTTTAACCCAAATTTCCAAGTTCCAAAGGGGCATAATTCTGCAAATATTGTAGGCAGAGTTATCCAACTTGTCAATCTGATGAACCTTGTTACTATAAATAAGTATTGTAAGTTTCAATTGAATATCTCAAGCAATAATTGAGATATTTAACTTTACAAAAAACTTTAACCAAAATTTCTTAGTTAAAAAGGGGCATAATTATGTCAATATTGTAGGCAGAGTTATCCAACTTGTCAATCTGATGAACTTTGTTACTATAAATAAGTATTGTAAGTTTCAATTGAATATCTCAAGCAATAATTGAGATATTTGACTTTACAAAAAACTTTAACCCAAATTTCTAAGTTAAAAAGGGGCATAATTCTGTCAATATTGTAGGCAGAGTTATCAAACTTGTCAATCTGATGTACTTTGTTACTATAATTAAGTATTGTAAGTTTCAATTGAATATCTCAAGCAATAATTGAGATATTTGACTTTACAAAAAACTTTAACCAACGCAGACGCCGACGCGGACGCCGACGCCGGGGCGACTACAATAGCTCTCATATTCTTCGAATAGTCGAGCTAAAAACTTCTGATGTGAATAAATGTAAGCATTCAAAATTTATAATATTTTATCATGTAATGGCAACTTACCTCCTCAAATGGTATAATAGCTCTCATTGGCTTATATTTCTTCTTGGGGTCAAGTTTATAGATTCCTTTGTCTGTAAGGACAACAGCTCTGTCGGCACATTGATTGTGCTTATTTACCTGAAATATAATGAAACACACTAATTATTCACACGCATATCTCAAAAGTTAATATAGCCATATTTTTTTTAAACATATATTTCCCTTTAAGGAGTTCCACTAGGGACTTAAAGCATAAAAACATGTTATTTTAAATTCTTACAAAGATAAAATAGAGAACTTAAAACAGATTTTTTTTTAAGAAAATATACTAAGAATTAGACTGAAAATTTATTTCTTGTGCAATTCTTAGCCTGATTTGAGTAGAAAAAGTTCAAATGCTTTTCATTTGTTGGTTGTTGTACAAAATTTAAATTATTATTCTTGAGTAAGTGAATGATCTAAACCAATTGGTCCCAATCTACATCAAAAAATACAAATACAAAATATATGACAGATCAAAGACTTCATAGGGAGTCCAATTCACAAATAAATTTTAAACATTGAAGTTGACTTCCCTCACAGAAACATGAACTACATAGCCCATCAAAGATAAATAGTTAAAGCTTAAACTAAACCCTTAAGACACAATCTATTTATATCAAGTTATTTTGAACTAACCTTTTTACAGTAAGAAGAGAATAGGACCCTGGAGAATCCATCATGTGCCTTCAATGCCGTCATCTTGGATACAAAGTCAACAGTTGAAGGATTGTCTTTAGTCTGGTATAAAACATAAAACATTTTATAATTAAATCATTAGAAAGTTAGTTTGTTTGTTTGATTGGGTGTCACAGTATAGGTCATATGGCAACGTTCCAGCTTTACTGATAGAGGAAGACCTCAGGTGTCCTTCCATGCATTAATTCAGGCACGAAGGAGCACCTGAGTAAAACCACCAACATTCCGAAAGCAAGCTGGATAACTTCCTCAAAATTATTGGAAAGATAGAATGCATAAGTTTCTCTTTCTTTCACAAAATCTATACAGTAGACATCCACTATTAAGACCACTACAGTACACTACCATTAATAAGACCACTACAGTGGATCTCCACTAATAACACCACTAGAATAAACCTTAACTTATAATACAACTACAGCAGAACTCCGCTAATAACACCAGTTAAGCAGACCTCAACTAATAAGACCACTACAACAAATCTCTGCTTAAAAGACCACTACAATAGACCTCCACTATTAAAACCACTACAGTAGACCTCCACTTATAAGACCACTTAAGGTTAACCATTACCAATAAGAACAATACAGTAGAAATCTGCTTGTAAAACCACTTATGATTCTTTCAAAAAGCAGTTTTAATTTCATGAATAATGACAAAAATTTCAGATAGGTCCCCTTATTTCAGTATTGATGTAATTTCTTTTTTTTTCCATTAAAAAGAAAATTTAAAAAGATATTTCATTAAAAATTTATATTTGAGCTATAAAATTGTATTTTCATAAAATTCACACTTAAAGCCTTGGCTTATATAATGTTAGATTCTTAAATTTAATTATAAATGCTGATTTTAACTCATTTTTGGCCATATCTCAATGGCAAATCCACCTTATTAGCTTTCCTGGATAACTAACCAGTGATAACTAATTTCTCTGAAAGTGACGGACTACTATAATCCCATATGATTTCTGAATCTGCGGTGAGAGATAACTGACCTAAAGTCACTGTCACACAATTCCTGAAATAAATTGTCCAGTCATTTCATTACAACATTTTAGACCATTTTTTTTTCAAAGATAATTAAAAGGTTGCAATACCATGGCAAGATAATTTCCCTCCCATTTACGTCTCATGCCCCATTCAGCCCTCTGCCCTTGGAGGGCATCATGTGCTTGACATTTAAGCTGCAGCTCTGGCCACCGTTCTCTTGGAATGTTTCTCAATATCATGTTAGCTCGCCACCTGAAATCACAAAAAGCTCGACTTGAAGCATATAAAAATCTGGAAAAAAAATGGCTGGCTTTTTTTTTCTGTTGGTTTTTTTTTTTTCGCACCAAAATAGTATAGATCATATGGTAACTTTCCAAGGACTGGTGCTCTTCAGTGAATTATATCTGTCACAAACAGGCACTTAGTGTAACCAGTAACGTATTAAGCTAGATGGATAAATTCTTGCAGTTTTGTATTTTTTAAGAAAGGCCAATGTTTACTAGACCAGTAATAGGGAATGCAGTTTTTCAAACATAGTTTGTGCATTCTCTTATCAAGATTAAACATATTCAGTAGAATATTTCCTAGATTTCAATCAATAAATTTCTGCGAATTAAAATATTTTAACCGAAGATGAGCACAGTATATCTTTTAACATTCGCTGTCAATATAGAGATGACTTATATCTGTAATACCTGTTATGGGACTTTTTCAATTCAGCTACCCATTCTGTGAGCACTTTCGGAGGTTCTGGCCATCTAAGACTCTTGCCATAATCTCTCATTTTCCTCACATTTCTGAAATAAATTATCAAAATTACAGCTATAACTTCATACTGAATATTCCATCAAAAATTCAGCTTTGAAACTTAATGTGATTACATTTCCAATATTAATTACTGAATTCTTTTTTTTGTTTGGTCTTACGTCACACCAAAACAGCAGAGGTCATGATGACTTTACAGCTGTATTGGCAAAGAAAGACCTCAGGTGCTCCTCCCTGCATTATTTTGACACAAGCAGGCACCTGAGGAGAACCACCAATATGCACAAGACATAATCAAAAGTCCCTGGCAGGATTAAAACCTGCTGCACTGTGAGGCGAGTTATCTAACAGTTTGCTGATAAAGCAGCAAGTATGTACATTTGTATTTTCAATTTTCCCCTTTTCAAGGTAGGAATCAAACTAAAGTACTTTTCCAAGATCCAATTGAACCATGTTTAAGAAACACCAGTGCTGTTTAAGGTGACTTTCTGGCTTAACTGATGAAGACTTCAGGTGCATCTCTATGCGTTATTTCTAGCATGAGGTGGAATCCGAATAGAACCATAGACCTTTCATAAGGTAATGGGATAAAGATGAAGACGTCACAGTCATAAACAGGATTCAAACCAACAAGGGGTCAGAAGTCAGCAGCCTTAGCTACACTGCCATCAATAACATGTTAAAATCATTTATTACTGTAAATTGTACATCTCTGGTTGGAAAATAAATGTATCATAAAATCAAATCTTACTTGAAGAGGTCAATGATCTGAGAGATATATCTTCGCAGTTTGTAGCGACGAAATCGTGACATAATGTAATAAATTGCACGCATCTTCTTTGCTTTCCTTCGTGCATTACCACCTCGCCACATCTTCAAAATAAAAACAAAACTTTTATAATAAACATAGAACTTGAAATTACTCAACATGACCAGGATGACCCCCGATGGACAACCCAAAATCCTAATTTAACCAACCTCCAAAGAAGTGGGGTCATGAAATACATAAGCATCTTTCAAACTTGAAAGGTTTTGTTTTTTTTGTACTAAATCATGTATCTATCCATAGCATGATTTTACAATTTCAGTGCATTCTAACAGTTACAGGGGCCAAACAAAGTTCACAAACAGGATGGGATGGGTATATTTGTAAATAATAAATAACAGCACAAGGTCTTAAATCTTGTCGACAAAGACTATAATTATAATAACCAATTATGAAAAAAAGCGGTCATGTCTAAGCAGTGACTTTGAAGATTGGTTTACAAAGATCAAATAATCAATCAATATTTACATGTATCTGAAATGAAAAAGTTTTCATTAATCAAAAAACGAAAATATCAATATTCAATACAGAATGAGTCTTTTACGTTAAATCATAGCAGTAATGAGTCTGGTCATAGTTTTTCTGTTTCACTTTATCTAAGGTGTATATTCTATGGGCATACATAGAAAACAAAGGTTATAACTTAATGCTACCTACATTAGAAAGAAATGAATACAAACTATGTTAAAGTTAAAATGTGCAGGTAGGAACTCGCTAATGCTTCTTATATGATTGTATTCTAATATGTGACAAAAGTGCTTCTAAGAAATACATTTATAATATTTTCACTGCTGCAAACTACATGAAGGTCAAGGCCAGGTTTTCTCAAACATACCTTCCCGCAAAGATGAAGCTCACCAGTCCCATCTATAGAAGTGTAAAAATACACTTGTGAAATATATTTATGTTAAATAATGGTAGAATTTATTCACATTCTGTAGAGGATTTGGTAGATAAATGCATATGCCTAATTCAGTTTAGTGCTTTTTTTTGTGCTTAAGCTTTAGCCAACATTATTGATATGCCATTATACTTAATGTCTTCTGGGCCTTAATTTTTATATACTTGAAAAGAATGACTGTGCTAAACTCAGAGGAGAATATGAAAGTAAAATGTAGATATGTGCAGTAAACAAGGTCCTTTAATTACACACTGTGAAACAGAATCATCATTTTTTATTTGTTTGTTTTCCTGTTGTTTACACTGATTTAAGTACACTTTTAGGTTGTATGTTACATAATCCCACATGACTATTTGTGAATGCTGATGCTAATGCTGAGGCCCACAATGTCATGGAAGAGCGGGGAACCGAATGTGCTAGCCTCATTAAATAAAGTCGTTACTAACTAACTAATCAGCTGTGAGTAACAAAGGCCCATTAGACTTCATGTACAAGATCAGTTGTCAAAGAGAAATTACAAGGATCAAACCAGCAACTCACTGGATTGGATTACCAACCTGCTCTCCCTATTGAGCTAAGCTAACGGTCTTCAAAAATTGTTGAAATACGAAGTATGATTTGTATGTACTGTCTAACCACGGCAAGTTTTCATGTTGTCTAGTAGTCGAACTACTGTGACCACACTTAGCTCTCAAACTTTGTGAACAATAATTTTGACAAAAAAATTACCTTCAGTAAGAAGAGCACAATATTACTAAATTTGACTAAAATTACCTTCTGTAAGAAGAGCACAATTACTAAATTTGACTAAAATTACCTTCTGTAAGAAGAGCACAATGTGTGGAATGTATTTGTCTCTTTCCTCCTCCAATGCAAACAATGTTTGTGGCGACCGTATGAAGATTTTTGACTTCCCATACTTCACATCGCCTGCAAAACCCATATTTCTGATAATCACTTCGGTCCCGTCATAATGGCTGCCATGATACACTGGCCATGTCTCTTTAGTGATCATTTTGTACCTAAAATAAACATTCAAATTTAAATAGAAATATAACAAGATGTGTTACTAAATATGAAGAATGTCGCTTAAATGAAGGCTTAACAATAGAATGTGGTGTCCGATTCTGCATAGTGAACATCTGCAACAATATATCTTATATCCATAAAGGAATGACAAAGTCATGCAAATAACACATAGGCGATTATCAATGTATTTGGATACAAAGCGCATATCAAAATAAACTAAAAATGTGTCCGTTGGACATTAATGCCTCAGCTTCATTTGCTGTCACAGTGGCATATCTACATATTTACCAATATTTTCAAGAAGTTAACATTAATTTCGATTTATTCTGATAGGACAAAGATGAGGTCACGTATGTGCATAACTTATAATGATGTCATCACACAAATTTAGTGGTCTTAGAGTAATCATATATCCTGTCCATACAAAAACCTAGTGACTTTACTTAGAAATACAATCAAACTTTAATTCAGATATTCCTCAATATGAAATACAATCAAATTTTAATCCAGATATTCCACTATATGAAATACAATCAAATTTAATGCAGATATTCCTCTATATGAAATACAATCAAATTTTAATCCAGATATTCCACTATATGAAATACAATCAAATTTAATGCAGATATTCCACTATATGAAATACAATCAAATTTAATGCAGATATTCCTCTATATGAAATACAATCAAATTTTAATCCAGATATTCCACTATATGAAATACAATCAAATTTTAATCCAGATATTCCACTATATGAAATACAATCAAATTTAATGCAGATATTCCTCTATATGAAATACA
Organism: Ruditapes philippinarum; assembly: GCF_026571515.1. Taxonomy (NCBI): domain Eukaryota; kingdom Metazoa; phylum Mollusca; class Bivalvia; order Venerida; family Veneridae; genus Ruditapes; species Ruditapes philippinarum. The sequence continues at coordinate 40,901 of NW_026862876.1, read as the reverse complement.
ATCAAATTTTAATCCAGATATTCCTCTATATGAAATACAATCAAATTTTAATCCAGATATTCCACTATATGAAATACAATCAAATTTTAATCCAGATATTCCACTATATGAAATACAATCAAACTTTAATCCAGATATTCCTCTATATGAAATACAATCAAATTTTAATCCAGATATTCCTCTATATGAAATACAATCAAATTTTAATCCAGATATTCCACTATATGAAATACAATCAAATTTTAATCCAGATATTCCTCTATATGAAATACAATCAAATTTAATGCAGATATTCCTCTATATGAAATACAATCAAATTTTAATCCAGATATTCCTCTATATGAAATACAATCAAATTTTAATCCAGATATTCCACTATATGAAATACAATCAAATTTTAATCCAGATATTCCTCTATATGAAATACAATCAAATTTTAATCCAGATATTCCACTATATGAAATACAATCAAATATTAATGCAGATATTCCTCTATATGAAATACAATCAAATTTAATGCAGATATTCCACTATATGAAATACAATCAAATTTAATGCAGATATTCCTCTATATGTCAATATAAAGGATAGTATATTTCCATTATTTACCTTGTCAAAAATCTCTCGTAATGTGACCTGAATGCAAAGCCTGCTCTGCGAACACGAACATTTTCTAGAAGACCAAGATACATGACCTGGTGGCGACATCTAGTGTCATCAAATTTACTCGGAGACTTGATCTCATTCGGCTTAATACACCTGACATAGTGTGGCTCCTGTAAAGAAAAAGAACAAATTCAGCATTTTTGCCCCCCTTCTTTACACAGGTCGGGTAAACAGACCCATTCAAAATCATCACCAGACCCGTCCCAATTCGTACCTGGACCTGCCCCAATTACATCAAAGCTGTCTTTCACCAATTGTTCTATATAAATACCTTCTAAAATAGTAAAAGTTATAAAAAAAAAAATAAAATTTTACTATCGGTTTACGAAATTTCAAAGTTCAATATAATTGTGGGTTTGCGCAAAAATAGTTATGAAAACAAATGGGTACAAAAACAACAATTATTTAAATATATTCCTCTCCTTCCCAGTCTCATTAAGCACAAAGCTTAAATTATGTTCATCCAGCAACTTATTACTAATTCATTAGGAAATAAAGTTTTGGCACGGTATGACATTGAAGTAATATGTTGATGTAGCCGTTAAACCAAAACAAACATAAATTCTGAAAATAGTGATTAAACTTTTCTTGTTGCATATCAGACATGATTTTCAAGTTTACACTGGTGGTAGAAATAACCAGTCCACAAGCCCCCGCGCCCCTATCCCATCCTGTATGACAAGTTGCGTGCTTTAAATGATATCATTCCTGCTTTGCATATTTAGGAAGATGTCATTTTGCCATTATGAATAATCTGTAAATTCATACACTACTTAAAGTGGTTATATTAGTCAGAAGTTGAGCAAAATTTTCAGTGCATCTTATACAATGTATTATATAAAATCTAAACAGATAATTTAAACAATAAAATCTAAACAGATAACTTAAACAATATTGAAATCAGAAGAAAAATAAATAAAATAAGTGTTGACAAATTGTACCTTTTAAAACCTTTATAACCTTTTTTACTTTTATTTAAGCTGGAAAAATAAGAGTTTCAAAGAGTATGAAAGGGAGATAATTGGAGAAAAAAATATATTTCATAGAAATTTATTCCAGTAGAATTTGTGATAGACAACTTGCCAAATAGGTAAAATAAATGAAATTAGGGGGAGCTAACTGTAGGATTTAAATTTTGTAGTTGTGTGCCTAGAAAGAGAAGAGTCAAGGTCTTTGTACTTACATGTGAAAATCATGAAGTCTTTTGTAAGCATGTCATATCCAACTTAGCAAAAATAAGTTAATCATAAAAATTCAAGCGCATAAGGGGTGATAGTGTTGCTTAATTATTACTGATTTTTATTTTTATGGTTTGGTTTCAAGTGGCACAGATACTGTTAACATCATATGGTTGATTTTTCAGCATTACTGGAGGAGGAAGACGTCAGGTGCCCCTCTGTGCATTATTTCAGGTATGAACAGTCTCCTGAGTATATTATATAACTATCATCTTTCTACAATATAATCTAGCTGGATAGCTTTCTCACATGAAAGAATCAAAAGTCCTTGGCAGGAGTGAAACCAAAAATCGCTAAGGGGCAAGATGCTAGATTATAATTTCTTCTGCACCTCACAGCATAACGGACTCGGCAATCATGTGTATTTTTATATTCTATATGTACAACATAATACAGTGCTTTCACATCATTAAGTTACACATGAGATGTCTATAAACCAAAATTTAATGATGCTAGGAAAATTTCTTCTCTGCTGAAAAAAAATTCAACATATTTCTATCAATTTCCTTTTTAATCAGCATGTTAGCATGGATGTTAGCATGGAAAAAAAGTATGTGCATTATGGTAAAACAATGCATTAAAATTGATATTGATTTCTTAAACAAGAGACATGCAAGAATTTTCTGAGAAAGAGCATTCATACAAAACCTTTATAAATTAGTAAAAAAAAAAAATTTTTCTTCATTCATGCAAGAAAAACAAAGTAAACAATTTTCATACTGGAAATAGTGGTTTAATTCAGACTTGCATGACAAGTAAAGTTTGAAGTAAGATAGCTTTCCCATTCTTCAACAATACATATAGAGTTGAAATACAATTTAAGTCAACAAGAGGACCATAATGGTCTGATATCTCTCACATTATTGGACAATGTTCTTAATTTAAAAAAAAGATGTTAATGGGTCACATTAAAAGTAATCAAAGCGATACCTTATTTTGCACACAAAATTGTACCAGTAATCTATATTTAATGAAATAATTGAAGCTAGAGAAATAAAAGGTCACTGGATCATCATTACACAAATGACCATTGGACTCAATGTCCAAGATAATTTTTCTTAGAAAAACATTACGCCTCGACCCAGGAACAAACCAGCGACCAATAAATCACTAATCTGATGCTATACTTATTGAGATCAGCAGGCAGATTTACCAGAAAGTAGGGAAGCTTAATCATATCTACTCTGGGTATAGCAATTTCTGTGAAAAAGAATTTTAATTGTAAAGCTACATGCCTCTATATGAGTCAAAATATTTCAATAAAATCAAACTTGAGGAAAATGAACTAAGATGAAAGGAAAAATAAACAAGAGGGCCATGATGGCCCTGAGGTCGCTCACCTGTATATAGGCCCCCCCCCACCCCGGGCCAATTTTTACCCAAGGGCTTTTATTTGTTTATTTGAACAGACTTATTTGTTTATTTGAACAGACTTGGTAGACACCCATAAGAAGATGTTTCATGCTAAACATCTAAGTTCTAGCTCATTGGGTTTTTTAAAAGAAGATTTTTAAAGTTTTTACTATACATATATAGTTAAAAACAATGACACCCCTGGGGCAGGGCCAGTTTTGACCCCCGGGCTTTTATTTGAACAAACTTTGTAGATATTTACTTAAAGATGTTTCATGCTTAATATCTAAACTCTAGCTATTTGGGTTTTTTCAAAAAAGATTTTTAAGTTTTTGCTATACACATATAAGGAAAATCAATGACCCCCCCCCCCCGCGGGCGGGGCCAGTTTTGACCCCAGGGCTTTTATTTGAACATACTTGGTAGACACCCATTAGAACATGTTTCATGCTAAATAAATATCTTTGCTCTAGCTCTTTGAGTTCTTTAAAAGAACTTTTTTAAGTTTTTACAATATGCATATAGGGAAAATCAATGACCCCCTGGGGCGGGGCCAATTTTGACCCCAGGGCTTTTATTTGAACAAACTTGGTAGACACTCATTAGAAAATGTTTCATGCTAAATATCTTAGCTCTAGCTCTTTGGGTTCTTTAAAAGAAGATTTTTTAAGTTTTTACTATATGCATATAGGGAAAATCTATGACCCCCTGGGGCGGGGTCAATTTTGACCCCAGGGCTTTTATTTGAACAAACTTGGTAGACATTCACTAGAAAATGTTTCATGCCAAATATCTAAGCTCTAGCTCTTATGGTTCTTTAAAAGAAGATTTTTAAGTTTTTACTATATGCATATAGGGAAAATCAATGACGCCCCGGGGTGGGGCCAATTTTGACCACAGGGCTTTAATTTGAACAAACTTGGTAGGCACTCACTAGAAGATGTTTCATGCTTAATATCTTAGCTCTAGCTCTTTGGGTTCTTTAAAAGAAGATTTTTGAAGTTTTTACTATATGCATATAGGGAAAATCAATGACCCCCTGGGGCGGGGCCAATTTTGACCCCAGGGCTTTTATTTGAACAAACTTGGTACACATTCACTAGAAGATGTTTCATGCTTAATATCTAAGCTCTAGCTCTTACAGTTCTTTAAAAGAAGATTTTTTAAGTTTTTACTATATGCATATATGGAAATCAATGACCCCCCGGGGCGGGGCCAATTTTGACCCAAGGGCTTTTATTTGAACAAACTTGGTAGACACTCACTAGAAGATGTTTCATGCCAAATATCTTAGCTCTAGCTCTTTGGGTTCTTTAAAAGTAGATTTTTTAAGTTTTTACTATATGCATATAGGGAAAATCAATGACCCCCTGGGGCGGGGCCAATTTTGACCCCAGGGCTTTTATTTGAACAAACTTGGTAGACACTCACTAGAAGATGTTTCATGCCAAATATCTAAGCTCTAGCTCTTAGGGTTGTTTAAAAGAAGATATTTAAAGATTTTTCTTTCGGTTGCCATGGCAACCAGAGTTCTGCATGGAATTAAATTCTTTGAACAATTTTTAAAGGTGACCACCAAAGGAACATTCCTGTGAAGTTTGGATGAAATTGGCTCAGTGGTTTATGAGGAGATGTCATTTAAAGCAAAAGTTTACGGACGGACGGACAACGGACGGACGGACGACGGACGGACGCCGGACGAAAAGCGATCACAAAAGCTCACCCTGTCACTTTGTGACAGGTGAGCTAAAAAAGTTTCAAGATTCAAATAATATTTTACATATTATGTGCAATTAATGGCTGATTTTTCAGTATTTACAACTATATTTCTACTACGTTGCTAACGCAGTAAAGGCTATTCATGCACATTGTGACCACTTTCTGGTAATTTATATGGTTTGTAAGTGCCATTGATAATGTGTTAATTGCTTCCTTTTGGTTACTTCACAATATCACACATTCAAATACATTTTCAAAATTTTCATGAAAATTAGCATGAATCTGAAGGCGTGCTGCTTAATGCCTATTTATCTCATGTGGTCTATTTAAGTACCATACTAGAACCATTTATGTAACTTTTGTGAGTGGCTAACTTAGGATCATTTTCTTTGAAGTTGGATCAAAATCTACCTAAAGCTGTAAAAGGAGATGTTGTTTAGAGAAATTTCGTATCATGATCCACAACAGAAATCAAGCAACGATGAAAGTTATATCAAAGTCCATTGTGCTCAGGTGAGCTAAAATGAGATCCATTAAAGATATATTATTTAGAGAGGCAATAGGAATCTACCTGTCCACCATCCTAATTAACAAAAGCATATAAAAACATATAATAAGAAATTGGTCATTATGACTATTATGATTATATTGTAAATTTTATATTGATTAACATCAAGGATAGCACAAAAAATCTTTTTAATAATGTTACTTACATAATAATGGATCACTGATCAAAATAAATGTTACCTCTTTTATCAAAATTAGAACATATTTACAGAAAACTACTGCATTGGTTGATTTGTCGACAAAGGTCACATTTTCCATAGGTATTCGAATTTCAAAGGTAAAAACACTAGAAATGTATCATTTGGATATCCTTATAAAATATTGAAAAAGTTTGTTAGCACCCCGGCCCTGGATAAGCTTGGAAAACCCAAAATATTATTCTTCAGCAAAAAGTTTATTCTGCGTCCCATAAGACCCAGCAATTTAATATCAAAACAACTGTATATTTCAAGCATGGTTAGTTATTTAGCTTACCTTTGTAGCAAGTCTGTCTACAAGTGATATAATGGAGTTCTTGAAGTTACAACCAGCTGTAATTGGTCTTTTCGTGGTCTGTCAAACAAAAATGAAATGTTTGCTTGAAAACATGCAGTGCATTTTCTAAACTTATACATTATTACATGTGTAAGCATCATAAATCATGGAATAATTTGCCTTCTTATTTACCCTTTTTTATGCTTTTTTTTTTGGGGGGGGGGGGGGGGAGAGGTTGGGTTACTATATTAACTAGTTGTTATATTATCTTCAAAAAATTAAAGCCATTAATTCTAAGATTTTATATATATAATGGGATATGGAATGATATTATTGAATAACCTCTACAATGAAACCCTCTGTACAGCAATTACCTTTTTATAACAACCAGTATCATTTCTTTGTGTACATTCATTTAGGGGTTTTACTTAGGAAGACATTCAATATGGATTTTATTAAAGCACTATCAAATCAATGATTTATTGAGTTTTATGCGCACTACGGAATTATTTACTCATTTCTTTATACATTTTATAATTACAGTTACACATCAACTAAGGAAAAGCAAATTCATTTAGTATTTCAAATTAAATACTAACAAGAGTACAGCATTGATATTAAACTCATAAATGACTTTATACAGCAAAAACTGTCAATTTTTAGAAAAAAATATATCTTTAAACCTGTCAAACTTAATTGAACAGTACTAAACTTAAATATTGCCTCAAAGTTACAACTATTACCGCCAAATCATTATTATTTGTGGGGCACTAATTTTCATGATTTCTGATCTAAGATCCAATGAAATTTTTTGCTGTTGATATTTTTCTTACTTTTGTCAGCTGTACCATAATTTTTATTATATATTTATTATTTGCATTTAATTTTTTTCTTCCCACAAACAGACAATCCACAAATTTAAGAACCCACGAATTTTATGTATTATTTGACAAAACCACGAAATTGCAAGCCCACAAAATGAAGTGAATTTACAGTAATTGAGTTAAATATAAGATATCATTAAAAATATGATATGTAAGAATAGAAGAGAAGTAATACCTCAGTGATTGACAACTTTCCCTCGGGCCACATCATTTTGATGAGCTCATCTTCACTGTAATACAACATTTAAAGTGTGGTCAGGAGATATTAAATACTTTTAACAAAATAAATCTATAAATATGACCAAAAAAAATAATTATATTTAGAATTGTGTCCATACAACACAGATGCCCCCAAATATATGACAGTTTACTTTATAGTACACCCATAATGTTGCACATGACACACACCCTGGCACTGGTAAAGACATCCATCAAATATTCTGACAATCCATGGTCCATACAGATTTTAACACATTTCTGGTCATATCTCCATGGCAAATCCACTTAATTGACTTTCTTGGATAACTAACCGGTAATCAATTATCACTCAATTATCACAGATAAATTTTGCCTTGCCTGGTAGATTGAGCCAGTGATTCCTGGATTACTTATCTAAGACTCTCCCTATTAATCAGGCAAAATCCTGAAGAAATTAAGGAAAACAACTAATAACAGACAACTTCATATCACAAAATCTCACCTCTGAAGACTTTGAGTTCAGGTGAGCTAAAAGCTACAAAACAAATAGTTACCTGTTGTAAAGAAGACGTTTAAAATCTTGATACAATGTATCCTTGTTTTTATCAATAAAGCCGACAACAGAGTACGTCACATCCCCAGCATAATGTTTGATCCTGAACTCTATCTTGTGCTCTAATGTCTTGTCTGATGGGTTTAACTGTAAAATGACAAGTGAAATTGTTGGATTAGAATCCCTCTGGTTTTTACATCAATTTAACACACTTCTGAGCATACATATCTCAGTGGTCAGTTCTTTCGAACCAGAATTATGAATAAGTTTTCCTGGATAACTAACCAGTTATTACAAATTTCTCCCCAGTGACTTCAGTATGAACACATCTGCGAATGTTTCTAAATTCAGCCTGCAACATCTTCAATTTTGTCATTTTGGACTTTCTGTACGGGTTCTTATTTTCCTATTTCAGCTTTGCTGATGGAGAAACACCTCACCTGAGTAGAAAACTCTCTGTGAAGGACATGTAGCTGACAATGTAGAAACTTATTTATTGTTACAAGTCATGTATATTTTAGCATCTGAAGTAAACAGTAGATTATATCTACTATACTTACTGCTCTACATGTAAATCTCTCATTTTTACTCAACTTCTGGCTCATAGCTGTCAAGAACATCTGAAATATATACATCAAGTATACATATACATCATACATTGATTTCAAAATATCATAGTAACTTTCAATCATAACCATGTTCATACATCGATTTTGGGGGATGGGATCAGTCAATCGTAACCAAGTTCAAACATCCTTTTCAAGGATATCATTGTAACTTGCAATCTTAACCAAGTTCCTGCATTGATTTTTGGATATCATTACAATTTTCAATTTTACTTTTTTCAAAAAGATCTGAAAAAAATTTACCCCACAAGACTTTTTCTAAGTAAGAAAACACAACTGTTAAAGTGAAATACAAAGTTTTGAAACTTGCTGACCCTTCTTGTGACCCTTCATATATTGTATGAGAACTTTTATTGGCAGAGTACAATTAATATTGACTAATTTACAAGAAATTCAAACCCACAAATTTGCAACCTAAGAGAAAATATGTAAACAAATTTTGCAATATAATCTACATTAAACAGGAGCATAGATATATAGCATTTCCATTGATGATCTATTGATAGTAAAATATTAGGGATGGCAACGAGTAACCGGTTAACCGAGTACTCGATCGAACGTCCGAATATCGGTTAACAAAATTGATAATCGATTACTCGGAAAAAAATATTTAATTTCTACTTTTTTGCGATTTAGAAAGATTAGTTCAGAAATTCGGAAATGTACACGTATCTATATAAATACTTGTTAAATGCAATCAAAACATCCTTGCAGAGGTGTGAAAATGATATCGTAAATTTAACGAGACGATCAGCAGTTTGACACGCGTATGGGATTGAACACAGTCCTGTGTCGTTTACGTCATTCGGCTTCTTATGATATTTAATCGCCTTTAAATATTAGTCAGTTTGTAGCCGAAACTTGTCAATTATAAAACGTAAATATATACGGAATATTATGTTGTGCTACGAGCACGGTGGAAAAATTGATATCTCACGAGACCGGAGGTCGAGCGAAATATCAATTTTCCAACATTGCGAGTAGAAAAATGCATAGGCTCAGAAAGCTTCTACAACATAATTTTCTTTTTATTATATACCTTTTCGTTTGAATTATAAATGATTTTCATTATACTACACTATAAGAATTTTATGACCGACGGATGAATACGTAATTTTTGCAAAACCGGCCACGCCTTTTATAATTTTGGTTTCCGTTTTAAATGCTACGTTTATACAAAGCTAAGATCGGAACCAATGTCAAAAATAGTCCGGCACTTCCATATATGGTACCGTATTTGTCAATTTCTATCCGTTAATTGAAGCGTATTTGCGTTCATCCTGTATTTTAGGGAGAAAATTTATAGGTATATAAGAAATGCTGTCATTGACATTTCTTATGTTTATATTTATATATTTCTTGCAGTCCTATTTATAGTTACGAATTCTATGAATTAAAATAGAAAACGAAAGTAGCATACAGACGGTGTTGATATTGATTGTGTGATAAAACTTTAAAGATCATTAAAAAATTCATTCGAGTAACCGAGTACTCGATCGGAAAAATGACAGAGTACTTGAGTATTGATTTTGGTATTCGTTGCCATCCCTATAAAATATATTATATATTCTACACAGGATTTAGATTCAAACAAGAGTTCAACAACTCTAACAATTTTCATTTTTATATTGGTGCATACGTAAATTTGTGCACTTTTCATTGTGCAAAATTTGTGAAAATTTTTCCTACCCAAACATAATTCATTTCACAGTTTGTGTGAAGGACATACATTCCTATGAATGGACCTGTACTGTGAGTACTTCTTTTGTTTGAATATACCCAAACAAGCCATACAAGTATATACTTACTGAATGAGTAGAATTTCAGTAACCTATTGCCCTCCTGTTTGATCGGAAAGCAAGATGGCCACAAGGAGAGGAGTCTTGGAAAAAAAATTTTATTCATACATACCGGTATTTTCTGAATAATTTACACACTCAAATATATAATAATAAAATGTTTTTACCTCATCTGTGACTTTGCCAACACTGAGACAAGCTTCATCTAAGATGGACAGAACTCCTTTATGTGGCTGTTCAACAAGATCACAAATGACTTTGTTGTTGAAATAATCTACATGCTGCCATTCTATACCTTCTCTCATATACTCCTCTTGTTCTTGCTGCAATATAAAAATAATCAAAACTAGAGCTATAACTGTAATGTCTACCATATTATAGTTACTCGGCAGCATGGGTAGATAGATTTAACAACGCAGTTGTTTGGTTTCTAAATCTATTTACTAATGGTACTACGGAGAGGTGATGCCAAGTGAATTTAGGCGGGGTTTATCAGCCAGTGTATAATAGTAGCTGACCAATAGTGAGTCAATATATTACAATAACAAATGGTGATTCATACCCCCCCCCCCACTTCCAACTATTTGAAAACAGGGTCTTTCAAATAGAATGGTCTGGAGACAGACCAATTTTACAGAAAATGCTGTCTCGGTTGAGTCACGTGATTGGGTTATCTACCCACTGTGATATGGCATTCAAAAATCAAATTATAAGATAATGTTTTGTTAAATTAATCAAAAAAATACTAAAAACTAACTCTGACTACATTATATTATCAGTTTTTACTTGAAAAAAGTAACAATTTATAGATTTGCAATGAAATTAGAAATTTTTCGTTCCCGGTGTGAAGGTAAAAATCTACTGCTCATATTTGAAAATAGGTCCGAGTTTCATGAGCTTTTTAACATTCATGCATTGTTCAATGACAAAATAGAAATTGATTTTACACAGAAATGTTGTTATTAAATCGTATCATGTAAAAATATTATAATATTTCACTATATTATTTGCAAATATTTGATGTTTAATTTGGTGCATTTTCAAAATAGCGCCGATTATCGGCAAATATTCTGAACAAACAATCTATGTTTATTAAGAAAGATGGCTTTAAAAAACATCATTTCCTGAAATATTTAGCCTTTTTTCAAAAGTTAATTTTTTTTTAAATAACATCATGTCGTTAAAAATTTCAGTTTTGCTCTTGTATTTAATATTCGCCCTTTTCTTGAACACTTACATAATTTGCTTATAGCAAACTATACCGATTTATACCGAGACATGTTTAATAGTAGCGAGAAGGGTTTACATAGCGTGTTTCCAGACCATTCTATTTGAAAGACCCTGTTGAAAAATAAATGGTCGGAAGTCAAATTAGAACTTGACCTAGTATATTTTATGATGTTTCATATGTGTACCAATAATAATTTCAATCTATTGCCTTGCTAAAAAAGTATAATTATCTGTTAACTATTATTTTTGTAAAGACAACTTCGTAACAAAAGTATTATTCTCCTGATGCCAAATTTAAATAATAAGGTACCTAATTATGCCAAACTATCTATAAGAGTTATCAAACTTAAAACACACAGTTAACCTGTGATATTGTAATATTTTAAGTTCAAGTTAATACCTCTAGGGTCCTGAGATGGAACGTTACAAAGTGATTCCTGTATAGCATCCCTACCATGTGTTTGGTGGGGGAGTGGGGGGAACTAAAGTTTTCTCACAGGAACAAGGTATAATCCTGTTATGGAGTTGAAACATGCTAAATCAAGAGATTAACAAAAAACCCAAATCACCAAGTTATAACAGGATTAGGTAATTGTTGATTCATTTATATTTTTTTCAGAAAGATAAATTTGAAGCAATTAGATTAGATCTGAAAGTTGCACATGGATATATCAGATACGTTTGGTTGATCTGGTGACATACCTTCAATACAAGCTCTATAAATAACTGCTGAAGTTTCTCATTGCAATAGTTGATACAGAACTGTTCAAAACTGAAACAGAACAAACAAAAATATCGTAATTATTACTTGAATAGCAGGTTTATGACATTGTTTTGTTAAAAAATGAAAACACAAGAAACAAAATATTGTAATTATTACTTACATATCAAACATTGCAGTTTTGTTTTTGTTTTTGGTTGGGTTTTTATACCACATCGGCACATTATAGGTCATATGGTGACTTTCTGGCTTTACTGGTGGAGGAAGCACTCAGATGCCCCTATGTGCATTTATCTCAGGCACAAGTGAGCATCTGAGTAGGAAAACCAATGTTCCACAAGCTAGCTTGCAGATTATTTTAAATTTTAATTCTTATCACAATCTCTTGGATATATTATGAAAATTGCTGTAACTTTCTCTAATACCAGCTTTAAATGTAAATTGCAGCAATATTTGTGCATCCATTCAAAGCAACAAGACATTACAATCAAGTAAGTAATATAGCCTGTAGGAAAGTAATTTCATTTTAAAGATCCTGTATGTTGTTATTAAGGTTGTAACCATGCTTAAGTGAACTTTTATATATATATATAATAATGCTTCTAAAACAATTTTCAAACATCTAAGAATATGTGAAATATGTACTGCAAATGTCCACATTATATGCAATCATAAAATATATGCATTCATTTCTTATTGAAAAATTTGATTTAATCTTTATAGAAAATAAATTTCTAATTTCCTCCCTTTATTAACATGAAATGTAAATTCGGCAATATGTTTACAAATAATGCTTTTTGGAACTTACAATATTGATAAATCTTCATTTGAGCATTATATTTATGATATAAACCATAAAAAAAATTTAGTTACAGGATCTTTAATTAATATTCCTCCCATAGATGCCTCTGTTGATGGACACTTTTTTTATTGGGTTTAACATCACAACAATACAGAATAGGTCATATGGTAACTCTCCAGCTTAAAGCGTTGGAGAAAGATCTCTGGTGCCCCTATCTACATTATTGTAGGCACAAACTGACACCTAAGAAGAACCACCGATGTTCCGTTAGCTAGCTGGATAGCTTTCTTACATGGAGAATCCGAAGATGCTGGCACGGCTCCAACCTACAGTGGTGAGCGACAAGTGGTTTGCCGTCAACAACCATAACCACTTGGCCATGGACCTCTCTTTTAAAACAGTAAAAATATTGCAGAGCAACACCCTATGGGAGGAAAAGACTTTAGTTGTTGCACTTTAGACGTAAAATTTATTATAAAGTCTTACTTAGGAAGTACAAGTTATAACACAATTGTTGTAAAAATTACTGCTCTACAGACTGCTGCTTTTACTTACCTATTATTGTCAAATATTTCAAAACCATAGATATCTAAGACACCTATCACGGTATTCTTGCCTACAAACTCTACACCAGTTAGATGGGGATCTATAGCTTCATTGATTCTTGTTACGATCCATGTAAACATTCGGTCATAAATTGCCTGAAAAATTTGGTGATATATCAATATATGAAAAAAGATTCATATTGTCTAAACATATAAGTTATAGTAACAGTAAAGCAAGGCAGAATAATTGTTTTGGTACACTACAGTTCCTTGTAACTGGTGCCTATCACTATGTGACGTTTTAGTAAAATTCCTACACTCAAGTTAATTGTTGGACACAAGCATGATAGAAGAACAGAAAAAGGGGAGGGGTTAACTATTATGCTCCCGCACCCTCTTTCCAGGGTACATTGTAAAACATCTGCTTCCAACAATATTTCAATAATACACCTAGTTTTGAGTTTTACTAACACTTTTTCAGTAATAAGTCAACATTTAAGCTTTACCGGAGGAAGACCTCAGATGCACTTCAAAGCAATTTTATCAAACTTTATCAAATGTTTCATTTCAGGCACAAGCAAGCACCTAGGTAAAACCACCGACTCCTGTTAGGTAGCTGGATAGCTGGCTACTGTCAAGCACTATTTTCATACCACTCGATAAAACTAAATTCCTAAATTTTTTAGAAAAAAACTTGAATATCCTCTAGATATTTTAGTACTTCATAGATCATAGTTACAATGTGAATATTACCTTAGCAAAAGCATCCCTGGCATAGTATGCCTCCGATACAGTCAGACCTTTATCTACCACATTTCCACCAGCCGCTATAACTCTATGTGTCAACGCTTTCTCAATATTCTCTGTTGTCACTGACAACAGACCACTGATATCTGACAATAATTTCTTGTCAGAAACCTCTGACAAATCATGTACATCATCCTGAGCATGGTACTCCAGATTTCCCTGAAAAATCAACATTACTTCAAATTTCCCTGTCCGAATCAAATTTCCCTGAAAAATCAATAGCACTTCAAATTTCCTTGCAAAATCAATGGTACTTCAAACTTCCCTGAAAAATCAATGGTACTTCAAATTTCCGTAAAAAATCACAATAATAAAGAGAGTCCGCTTATGTTTTTAGCAAAGCAGGATTGGAAAATATTTTTGCGAGATTTTCATACCATTTGATGAAGGTCTACATCAACAATCACTAATCATTATTATGACTATATTGCTTTATTATACCTTTTCATACTTTTCTGTTTTAATTGCCCCTGACGATTAATCTGTGACAGACTTTTTAATTTTATGTATTCCGCATTTTGGAATTCAATGGAGATCCTTTAATAAGTGGTTCCTCTGACTTATTTAGTACTTATACACTGCATATATCCACAATTTCAAATCTAATATGATGCCCCACACTCTTTTAACTTTAAAAAGAAGAGCTTACATGACATCTGGTCATGGTTTTCACTGTGTATTACGCAGTCAGTAAATATTTTGAAATTCCCCCTAAAAATGATAAATGGTCTTGTCCAGGTTGAAAGATGGATGAGTCCATTTAAGATATTTAGCATGGGAAGGATCTTTAAAATGATATAACTGAAACTCACCAGGAGAATTACTGCAGCTACTACCTTCCATAAAGTCTCTGCATGTTTAAACGCAAACCCTAGTGTCTTCATAGCATTCATAACATTTCTGTAATCTGATTGGTCGTTCAATGTAGGGCACTGAAATATTTAATTCAAATTACATGTATGTTAACAATTTATAATTATTTATTCTATATTTCTGAAATTTAGCTGACGCTGCACATTTGTCTAAACAAATCCAAGAATTAAGGGCCTGAAATAACAGGGCCACCATGGCCCACTTAGTACACATCTGCCCCAAAGGTCATGATTTGAACAGACTTTGAAAAAGGTTCACTTATACTTCTAGGCAAACGCACCAGATAAACTTAAGACCATATGTGTCGTGACAAGAAAAAGATTTTTCAAGTATTTTCCTTGCATAACAGGTGCTCACTACTTTCATTTTACATGTTTTTGAGAGTGTAAGATAGAATTACTTGCAATATTTTCAAAATTCACTTGTATTTTTGGAGTATGCAAGCAGAAATTCAGAGCGGTCTACAGATAGCCAAGTGAACCTGGGGCAGGGCTAACTTTGAACACAGGGCAAAAATTTGAACTTAGAAACCACTATGTTAAGTTACATACAAAACATCAAACAGCTAACAAACAAACACACAAGACATGAAAATACATTTGTACCTTTGGTTCTCCTCCTTGATTGATATAGAAATATTTATGAGGATCTCTTTTCAACTTCATCTCGGCAAGTTTCTGATCTGTAGCTCCATTAATAAGCTGGTAGAACGAGTGAAAATTTCTCTCTCCTTTTTGTTGATGTACAACACGTGACTGTAAAATATCAAACAGTGATATATCAGAAACTGGATAATATTCAAGAGTAAAAATATGGACTCAACATATGTGTTAAGTTTGATGGATTTTCAAGTCATATAGGCACTGCAAGGGTCATATGGCAACTTTCCAGCTTGCTTAACCGGTGAAGGTAGGCATCATGTGCCTCTTTGTGCATTATAAACATGATGCAAAAACTCTTATACAATGTATTTAGACTCAAAGGTATCTATTACTTCATTTACAGATTTGCAAAATGTTTTGCTTAACTTATGTTTTTGTTGTTGTTGAAAAGCTTGAAAAAAACCTATGTTTCTGTTAATTATTTTTTTAATCACACCTTAAGCCCACACCCATGCCATCCGATCATGGTCTGCACTATTAGCCATCAAGTCAGAACAAATTTTGAAATTATCCCTAAAAATGACTAATGGCTTTGTACTGATCATAAAATGGACAAGTCCAATGGTCAGGAGGGGTTAACAATCAACAATTCTTAAGTAACAACAGACTTTCTATGACATTCAGAAAATAATATGATTAATCACCCGCAGCTGTTACGATATAAACTATTTTGTGCAAAATAGCAAAAGAAATCCAATTAAAGTGACATGTTATATTGACAGGCCAGTACAACATGTACAACATGTATAATTATATATGAGCCGTGTCATGACAAAACCAACAAAATGGGTTTGCGACCAGCATGGATCCAGACCAGCCTGCGCATCCGCGCAGTCTGATCAGGATCCATGCTGTTCGCGATCAGTTTCTCTACTTGTTATACAGTCTGTAAGCGAACAGCATGGATCCTGATCAGACTGCGCGGATGCGCAGGCTGGTCTGGATCCATGCTGGTCGCAAACCCATTATGTTGGTTTGGTCATGACACGGCTCATATATACAATTGACATTTGGTATGACTAAATAGCTTGTAATGATGATTGATGGAGTTCACAATAGTCACAAATAAAAACAGGATATACTGTATTCATTCAATACCTAATTGTTTTACAAGTGAGCAAATGAATGAGATATCATACATGTACATTTGTTCATTTAAAGGAGCTCCTAATGCAAAAAAAAAAAAAAACCATAAAAATTTCAAAGTCTTACACAGATGTGTTAGTGCACTTAAAACGGAAAAAATATGCATAAGATAATTAGTACATAAAATTATACATGTAGTGTAAATGAAAGAATACAATCATTTCAATGGTGACTAACATAATTATATATTATAACTTTAAATGAAAATTTTCCCTTTTCCCAGAAAGTGTTTTTAAATTTAGGGCCCCACCAAGGGTTTCCCCTTTTAAATAAAAGTTTGATGTCCATGTTTTTTCCAAATCTATGGGTTTACATTTTTGTTTTTTTTTGCTTTTTCCCAAAGCTTCAGGATAATATTGGACTTGATCAATACGTCTTTTACTCTAAAATAGATAAAATACTTATTTATATCTTAATGAATACTAAATTAACACAAGTCATACACTATAACTCTCTCCATTTTAGACTGCTTACCTCAACCACCCATGCGACCAGTCCAGACCCAAGTATCAACAGGCATGTGCGCCATCTGGTCATGGTCTGCACTGTTTCCTATTCCGCCTGTCTTGTCTTTTAATTTTCCATAATTATAATGGATAGTTTTGTTTTTACAAGTCAATTTATAATATTTGGCAGGGTAAAGGTTATGGCCCCTTTTTATATGTAACAAGAGCTGTCGGTAGGACAGCAACGCTCGACTATTCTTAGTGCTTGATAGCAAAAAAAATGCTTGATAGAGTTACCTCCTCCTGTTTACAGGTTGGGGTCATGATGGTGAACAAGTGTGCAAAGTTTCAAAGCCATATGTCAATGGACTTTGAAAATATTTGAACTATTACAAAAACTTTAACGTAAATTCTAAGTCGAAAAAGGGGCATAATTCTGTCAAAATGCTTGATAGAGTTACCTCCTCCTGTTTTCAGGTTGGGGTCATGATGGTGAACAAGTGTGCAAAGTTTCAAAGCCATATGTAAATGGACTTTGAAAATATTTGAACTATTACAAAAACTTTAACGTAAATTCTAAGTCGAAAAAGGGGCATAATTCTGTCAAAATGCTTGGTAGAGTTACCTCCACCTGTTTCCAGGTTGGGGTCATGATGGTGAACAAATGTGCAAAGTTTCAAAGCCATATGTCAATGGACTTTGAAAATATTTGAACCATTACAAAAACTTTAACGTAAATTCTAAGTCGAAAAAGGGGCATAATTCTGTCAAAATGCTTGATAGAGAAACCTCCTCCTGTTTACAGGTTGGGGTCATGATGTTGAACAAGTGTGCAAAGTTTCAAAGCCATATGTCAATGGACTTTGAAAAAATTTGAACTATTACAAAAACTTTAACTTAAATTCTAAGTCGAAAAAGGGGCATAATTCTGTCAAAATGCTTGATAGAGTTACCTCCTCCTGTCTACAGGTTGGGGTCATGATGGTGAACAAGTGTGCAAAGTTTCAAAGCCATATGTCTATGGACTTTGAAAATATTTGAACTATTACAAAAACTTTAACATAAGTGGTTACGCCGACGCGGACGCCGACGCTCGGGTGACTGCAATAGCTCTACTTATTCTTATCGAATAGTCGAGCTAAAAAGCATTGATAATTAATCAGATTACACATCTTTGTTGCACCAAAAACAGCTAAGTTTAGGAATACAACGGCAAACATTTGAGAAATTTTATGTTAAGGTAGGACCAGCTGATATGGTACATTAATACACAAATTTCCTATCTGGCTAGCTTCTACAATATTTTCAAACCCCAGGTTGATAACGACTTAATTGTGAGGGCAGCAATGTGGGTTTACATCAACAAACACGCCTTTAAACTTATCCATATATTGAATGTTTGTTCATCACTATTAATATTTTATAGATCTTGCCATTAAAAATTGTCTGTTATCAATTCTAACATTCTTAACTGTCAGAGGCTATAAATTAAACAAACAAAATTAAATTGTTCGGGGGAATGTCTCAAAACACTTTTTCCTACAACTCAATAATACATATTGACAAGCTGAAAAATCTTAACAAGACTTCCTGTATATAAGTAAGTAATTTACTGCACTAATGTTTGGAGTGCATTTTATGTACCGAGTGTTCAAAGTGTAAAATAAATAACCCTCCTTTCAGCATTGGATATCAGGTAGACATAGCTCTAAAGCTTTGAAGAGGAGAAAATATTTGAGATACTGATTGCATAATCAGATTACAACTTATTTGTCCTTGATAAAAAAAAACTTCAATAAAAAAAATCCTCAATTTAATGTTTGAAAAATTGAATGACGAACTGTCAGTAACGATTTACCAAATATCTCAATGTCATATCATAGCATTCAATGACGGAGGTCGATTTATTACGGGATTTTCTAAGCTTTATGCGTTTTGAGAAACGAGCCCGATACACAAAATAATTTTCTGTTCTGCTTACTGGATATAATAACAATGATAAAATCTTAACAAAAAGATCGGAGGACCGTATATAAAATTTTCTGCTTTATATATACTATAAATACACCTACAACTTGTGTGATATTGTACATGTAATAAAGATGCTATCTCAAGGTGTAAAGAATGTGCCCACTTGTATATTTACGAGATACTTACACTGTACAGTCATTATACGGTTCATTTATCATCGAATTTCTCAAAAGCATACAAGTTTAATGAATGACAATTTTGATATTTTTAAACATTTTTTAACACAAAATTAAGTTAAAATTACACATTGACTGCAGTGTCCACTCAAAGCACTGTCACAGTAATTATGTACATGTACCTCAAGTAGTAAAATTTGTCAGCTGTCAGTGATTTTCCGTTAAAATTTCAAATGGTCAAACATTCTTTACTTGACAGGATATACATGTATTCCCTTATAGGTCAACTGAAATTGCATTGTTCAAAATGAAACAATTGCACTATTAACAAAGATATATATATGAACATCATGTAGTACATGTATATTAACATATAAAATGTTGAAAAAGTTCCAACTGACCTTTGCTAGTTAAACCTGCAGTTCTAGGCTAGCCTTGACATTATAAAATTTATAATACATAATAATTGCAAAACTGTTTTGGTAACATTCATCTATTACAAAACTGAGCTGAATTTCTGGGTTACATGTACCCAATGGCTGGACATTTTTGAAGAACTTATTTATATATAAATCTATATCAATTCAATTTTGCCATTGTCCGTCTAAATAGGAGTATCCGTGGCTGTGTGGTTAAAGTCTTTTGACTTCAAACCACTTGCCCCACAAGGTTGTGTGTCTGACTCCCGCAATTGACTTTGAATTCTATGATGCAAGGAAGCTATCCAGCTTAGGCTTACAGAACGTCAGTGATTCTACTCAGGTGCCCACTAATTGTGCCTGTAATAATGCATGGTAGGGCACCATTAATACTTCAAAGGTATGACATTTTCAGTGTTAGTTCCACTTAAAACCCAACTCCCCCAAAAAAATTTTGGCCGTCTTACTATAAAATTCTTGTATGACACATGCTATATGAAAAAAGAAATCCGATCATACAGAAATACAGAATATCACTATCAAATTTCAATGTATAATAATTATATTTCACCTTAATGGTACATTGGTTTACTCAACCATGAAAAAATCTACCATTGATATAGCCGAGTAATATAAGATTCAAAACATTGTTGAAAATTGTTTTATCTCTTTTACTTGTTCCTACAGTATTTTTTGTATCCGATTTTATATATTTGAGCCGCGCCATGACAAAACCAACATAGTGCGTTTGCGACAAGCATGGATCCAGTCCAGCCTGCGCATCTGTCAGTCTGATCAGGATCCATGCTGTTCGCTATCAGTTTCTCTACTTGTAATAGAGTTGGTAAGCGAACAACATGGATCCTGATCAGACTGTGCGGATGCGCAGGCTGGTCTTGATCCATGCTGGTCGCAAACCCATTATGTTGGTTTTGTCATGACACGGCTCATTTATAGTTAAATTCCAGTATTAAGAGATTTGATACTAGTTCTGCTGTGTGCCATTGTGCTATTCTGGATGGCCCTAATAGAAGACAATGATGGCCTTAAAGGCCACTGTGAGGCCTGAAAGGACATGATGGGGTATATTGGTGAGCAGCCATCAAATATTAACATCTTTTAAATACCGTAAGTCCAGTTTTATGCCAATAATCTTGGTCGTCACACTTCTAAGAAACATACAATCGCTGGCCCATTCAATATTGTGAACATCAGTATTATTCAAAATCATGTTAACTTAAATTCAAGCAAGAAACTGTTGTTCATTTCATTTCGTCAACAGCTTTACAAGCAAAGTCATTGAATTACATATACTAACCCCCACCCACTGTTTTATACAAATGACTTGATCACTTGAACAAAGCTTCTTAGTATCACGTACATATAAGTATTTGAAAATAAAAATTAATTACATGTATATTATAAATACCACAGACTTGAGCAAAAGAATAATTCTTTTAAGATATAATGACACTTAGATACTCAATTAAGTATGTAACTATATAGAAATTAATTCACATATAAGTAGTGAAAGTATGCCACTTTATGCTTAAAATTATCAAATTCATCGAACCAGCATTTAATATTAACTTAACCTTCTTAAAATTATCAAATTCATCAATTCATATTAACAGTAGACCAGCATTTAATAATAACTTAACCTTTTATCTATAATCAAAATATAAAAAAAAATTTATGTAAAAAACAAATATGTTTATAAAGTAACAAAGTAGGTCAATAGTTTGCGGAGGGTAATGAATTATTGCTTTGGGGTTTTGAACTGTTATGTTATACACATTTCTCAGTCTTCTTGTATAATATTGACATGCTACATTAGCCTTGTAACCTTTGCCCTGCTGCTGGCAACAATTATCTACTCTTGTGACCAATGCAGACCATGTGACAAATGTGCAGCAGACCATGTGGCTAATGCAGACCATGTGACTAATGTGCAACAGACCATGTGGCCAATGCAGACTATGTGACCAATGCAGACCATGTGACCAATGCATACCATGTGACCAATGCAGACCATGCGACCAGTGCAGACCATGTGACCAATGCAGACCATGTGTCCAGTGGCACTGAGCAGACCATGACTTGCACTATTCGCTTCAGTACACATTTTGATATTTTCCCTTCAAATGATGAATTGACTGCACACTGTTCACTATTCTGTCATTCATTACTCATTATGAAATTTTTCCTCAAAAGTATTAATGGTTTTGTCCAGATTAATACATGGACAAGTCCATTTCAGGTATTTAGGGTGGTTAATCCCTACATGCTCTCTGCAGCTGATCAGTTAAAACTCATATAACATAACACCCCTCTAAACCACTTCCACTTACCCCTAAAAACCAAAATGATTTTGCCCAGATTAAAACATGGACAAGTTCATTTCAGAAATTCAGGGTGGTGAAGGTTAATCTCTATAGCTCTCTGAAGCTGATCAGTTAAAACTCATATAACACCCCTCTAAACCACTTCCGCATCAGTCATTAGTTAAGGAAACAGGAAAGGAAACACTGAACACTGCTTATCACTTAACATGACTGCCTACTGACAACTTGGCAACCGAACAATCTATGGTGTATGTCGGATTTTGATGAAAGATAAATGTTTGCTTACAGCCAAAACTTCAAACTTACTAAATGAATGGGGAAAATCTTTATCTCTCTTAAAGTAAAGCCCTCACTCTGATCAAGAGAGGAATATTTATATCAAGTATACTTCAATAAAATTTGTCATCCAAATGTGACAGACAGACAGGGTTCCTATCCTTATATATTACATTAAACCTGTACTACACTAAATATCTTAAAGGCCCATTTTGCCTCATAAATGATTTTAATTTTATTTCTTAAAAGCTTTTATTTTTGGTGTCCTGTTCTAGTTTCCAGACATTTACTTACTCATTGGCCATGAACCTGAATCATCTTTTGCATCTGTTGCTTTTGTTAATCAACATAGTTAAAGTAATTTGGTAGTTCGTGCGGAAGTCAAAATCTTACTATGTTTACATTTTGCTACTTTTATGACAAATAATATCAGATTTAGTGTTACTTTCTTCAGCTTATAAGTACATGTATCTAACATGGCTATAAAACAATTATTTAAACATTTTAAAACTCATGCTTGCCCTTTCTAAAGATGAAAAAAATACTCATTTTCTGAGGCATAATGTGCCTTTAAATGAACTTGTTCATATTTCAATCTGTACAAAACTATAATTTATCATTTAAAAATATGTACTGACTGAATGACAATCAGTGTAGACAATGATAAGGTGGCTAATCTTGGTCTGCACTGGTTGCATGGGTAGATTTGGTTGCCCATGGCATATAGAGAGTGAAAAGTATACCATTTTTATAGTTTTATTTTTATTATAATACCATAGTTTTTATGGTAATTTACAAAAACAGATTCAATCAGTATCTCTGTTTATTATTGAAGTGTAAATGGCAAATATACATGTAGAGTGGAAAAAAAAGTAAAAAATAATTTCACATTTTCAACTTAATCTTATGCTTTAGAAAAAAGATGAAAAGTTACTTTGCTTGTCTTAAATTAATAGTTTAAGGGAAATGTAAGCAAACAACACCTGTACGTATGTGTAGCGCAATCACATACTTAAGTAATATTTTTATTGCAAGTAATATTTTTACTGCGATATAAACACATAAATACTATATAAACACACAAATACCGTATCAACTAACAATATTTTTTGGTTTATATTTAACAGTAGTCTATACCGGTATGCACAATTAATTTTATCTACTTTACGGGTGTTTAAAGCTATATTTAATAAAATATTTTCATAAAATTTATAAACAGTAAATAACGTTGTGTCTATAATTTTATGGTCGATTTCGGAACAAAATATTATGATGCTTTTTTAAGAAGGTTAAGGTTAAAAATTCAGCAGTAATTTCATGCAAGCAGATTTCTCTCTTAAGGGAATATACAAACATATTTTATTCTTACAAGTATTTTGGAAGAGTGTTCTTTTTCAAAATTTCAAAATTCAAATAATAGTTAGACTGCAGATTTAACTTTATAAACTTTAAAATATTGGAATTAAGACTGTGTCAGAATGTCAAATTAGCAAAACCTTTCTCAACTATTCAGCATACTTTCCATGAAAAGATTATTCATCAATTCATGAATAACAGGCAATATAGAAAATATACTTTTTTAATGAAAATAAACTCTTTTTGACCATGAAAATATTTTTTTTTTTTAAAATGTGAAAATCTTTCCCATCATGAATTTAAAGCATTTTACAGTAATTTGAACTTGAAATGATATCCCCTGCTGTATGAGGAAAATGAGAATAAACTTGGTATTTTATAATGATACAAAACCATAATATTGAACAAATGCTGTCTGTAGGACAGTGCCCTTGATGATTCTCCATGTAGTAATTAATACAAGTGCCTGTATAGTATATTACATAAATTTTAAAGTTCCAAAAAGGCCATAATAATTCTGTCAAAATCCATGCAAGAGTTATGAACCTTGGAGAGTCTCTCAAACCAGTGTGTGAAATTTCAACCAATTCCCTTCTGCAGTATTGGCGATACCATTTTGCACTCAAAAACTTAATAACCGCAAAGTGACGCCAATGTTTGGGTTAGTACAATAGCTCTCCCTTAAATCTTCTAATAGTCGAGCCAAAATTGTCAAACTTTTTAGCTCATATAGTAAATGATTATCTTTTGAGATATGATAATAATAATTGAAATATTTCTATGAAGTTGTATCATAGTGGTCATTTGTCTACAGTGTGTAACAAAGAATTACAATTATTGGATTCAAGTGAAGCGAAGCATTAAACTGACTGAATTAATCCAGTTTAGACCAGGAAGGAATATCTTTCAATATAAACTAATGTTACTATTCATTTGGCAGTGGTAATTTGTAAGATGTATGAAAATTATACGACTAAAATTATCTAACATCATAATATATTACTAAATACATTTAAATGTATTACAGATTTGTAATGCAAAATATCATGTATTGATTAAAATTTTGTATCATTTTGTATGATTATTAATTTTTCTTCATACAAGTCAAAATAAAATTATGTTCTGTTTATTTTTTTGTTGTTGTTGTTGAGGGGGGAATGTTATGTCACACCACGCACATTAAAAATATCAGAAAACCTAAAAACCATGAATTTAGTATTATTTCAATTACTTTAATATAGAAAAATAAAGCTTTCAGAAGTAGAAAAATCTGAACTTCAGGCATATGCCTGAAACTTGTAACTTTGCATATTACAGGCACCAGTAGGCGCCAACATTCCGTAAGCTTAGGCTGGATAGTCTCTCACATGAGAGTCTGAAGCCGCTGGCGTGAGTACCAGACCATTTTTTACCACAGGGGCATGATCTATGTAACTTCTGTACTAAGGCCGTGGGATTATTCCTTTCAAGTTTGGTGTAAATACACCATGTGGTTTTGGAGGAAATATTACAAAAAGACTAACAATGGACTACACATACACATAATTGCCATCGGAAAGCTCACCTCAGAAATAAAAGTCAGCTTGTACAGGACAGGACTAAAATGACCAGGTGTTATAATTCCTAAATACTACCGATATAAAATATCATAATACAACCAGGGTTGCTGGTTTGTAAAGTGAAGTCAAATATCACGATGCTTACCTCTCTACTTCCTTGCGACCACCAACGTTTGTCACTGCTGCTATGTACCTCATTATGATTTTAGACGCTTCTGTTTTACCTGAACCACTCTCACCTAAAAAATATTTTAAAAAATACTTAATCATTGAAAATTACCTTTGCCAGTGTTTCATCAAAACCTACATTTGTAACAATTTAAAATGTTCATGGTAACTTTCCCTGTTTATAGCAGAATTCAAACCAACAGAGATTTTTTTTAATTGGAATTAATCAGAATAATCATAATATTTTCACACTTATGTAAGTAAGTAACAACTTTATTTAATGAGGCTAACACATTCGGTTTCCTGATCTTCAATGCGGACCTCAATATGCATGTATCGGATGATGTAAATATATATATAAAGTCACACCTTGACCATGACCTCAAAATAAAAAGGGGTTTCCTACATGCCATGGACAATGTTTAATAAACTTAGGCCTAGAACCTTTCAATTTACTGAAACAACAAGGCTGACTTTACACAAAGTGTCACTGTGACCTTGACCAAATGACTCACTTAAAATCTTCAAACGGGGCTTGGAAAAAGCACCAAGCTGGGGAAGATTCCTGATAAAAGGAGTTTTTCTGTACATTTATGGAGTGTACAATTAAATCTACTGGTACAGTGAATAAAGCAAAAAAGGAATTATAAATACTGACCAGAAATAACAATGCAAGTATCTCTTGCTTTTCTCTTCATGGTTTTGTAAGCACTGTCAGCGAGAGCAAATATGTGGGGAGGTCTCTCGTATAACTCCCTCCCTCGATACTCCTCCACATAGCTCGGGTTGTATATGTCCATCGTTTTGTACGGGTTGACGGACACAACCACCTCACCAATATATGTATATATTCTGTTTTTCTCATACCTGGAAATTATTGCAACTCAAATCAAAACCAGCAGATTCAAATTACTCAGTTTTACAATTTGAAACAAGAGGGCCTATCATGGCCTTAATTTCACTTCAAGATGAAAAAAAACTCAATTTACTCTCACTGTGTTAGCTACGTTCAAAGTTTCTTGGAACATAGCTTAGAAAGTTGTTTTTTCCAATGCCAGGTCATTCATTACACACAATAAAACTTGAAAAGTGCAAAAGTAGGTCACTATGTCATTTTAACATTCACTAATGGTCAACATTTATCCCTCCAAAAATAGTTCAATACTCACTCAGCATGCCTTTAAGCAACAAGAACAATTTCATTTTGTATATTATTAAAATTGTATGAGATACCTATACTTCAAAAGCACAAAATATTGCCCGCCCACAAAAAAAATCAAAAAGGCTATTTATATACATATGGTATATTGACATAAATTTTCTTTTTTATTGCCTCCCTTTATATATTTTTAATTGAAAAATTCCCTATAAAACTTTATGCATAAAAAATGATTTCTTAAGATATAGTCACTTTCAACCTTAGGATAATCATATAATTTGAATAAACTTAATAATACAGATGACAAGGCAATGCTGTAACACAGTGTCACACCAGATTTCAAAGCACTGGGCCTCAATCAGGCCTTTTTTCCTCTATTTTGGGAAAACGCGACATAGCAAATTTGGGAAATTTATGTCGTGAAAGTTTCCAATTTGGGAAGAAAGTTTATCGTGAAATTTGCCAATTTGGGAAAATATGCTAGCATTCAAGGTGTTACATTTGTTACAATAAATCTAGATAAATCTTACTTAAATTGTTCAGCTTTTTCTGTCAAATCAAAAATACAAGGACAGGCTAAAATGTGTACAAATGTAAACTGGTATTAACTAAAAATCCTGTTTTTATTAACAAAACATTAATACACACATTCAGTAACCCTATTTCCCTACACCAAAATTGAAAATTTGGTACTTTTTCTTTCAAAATGCTGACTTCTAGATTGGGAATATTTTTTTGGATTGGGAAAAAAACAACATAATTTGGACATAAATTGGACCCTTGGGATGCTAGGGGAGAAAAAGCCTGTCAATGGTTCCATTTATAACAGAAGAATTAT
This sequence comes from Ruditapes philippinarum, assembly GCF_026571515.1. Lineage (NCBI taxonomy): Eukaryota > Metazoa > Mollusca > Bivalvia > Venerida > Veneridae > Ruditapes > Ruditapes philippinarum. The sequence goes on along the minus strand of NW_026862876.1, from coordinate 13,325 downwards.
TTCACAAGTTTGCTGGTCTACTAGGGATGGGCCTTGTTTCACCAAAATTTTATATTGATTTACATAAGTTTTGTAATATTACATCAATACATGCCAAATATCTCAGCTGAAGTACTGCAGCTTGCAAACCAATAAACGACAGTCACTTTGAATACTTGAATTTAACAATGCATGAACACAATTTTCAGAATTTACATTATCTTACTCTACCCTTAATTGATCTATTGGCCAATAAATGAAAAATTATCTGGACCTGTGCATCATGCAAAATATCATTCAGGTGCCATTTTTCAATAAATTACAATGAGTCAATTATCAAACAATCATAAATTCTATGTCATGTCATGAGCACTGGGACTTGACAGAGATAAGTGTAAAAAGTAGGCCTAATTCTTATTTCCAGAAATAAATACATGTAATACTGTATATGTAATATATATACAGTTTACTATAAGTCACTATATATTATATACTGATATATACAGTATATTTTTTTTTCAAGAATTATATATCATGTATACAGTATAATTTTTTTTTTAGAATTACTTTTATCACTATCCCAACACTGTGTCGAGTCCCTGTGGTCATGACTTGAGAAGTATTTATAAAGGATAATTACAAAAAAAGAAAAAGAAAATTGTGAAAAATTGTTTTCAATTATATAATTATCTATTTAATTCTCACTGTAAAGACTTAAGTCATTTTTTTATTAATTCATATGTTTATGGATTATTAAACAAAGCATAATGAACTTTTGATCTTTTTTATTCAAACAATATACATGATATACTCAATGATAAACTCGTTGGAACAGTGCCAAAACTATATCTATTATTAGCAACAATACTTCTATTTATAGTAACAAAACACAAAAAAGTATCCCTAAATAACAGTACTTCAGTAGTTAGAATTTGATATTTTTTTTAAGCCTGATGAAGAGTATTGTATTACTCGAAAACTAGTAGCCAATAAAAAACTTTTTAAAAAATGACCTGGTGTTGTACGTGTGTTCCTCACCTACTTTATTCATTATTTTATACTTATTGAGGAACTAGTATCCCGTTGGGGATCCATCCGCACCAGGCATCCAGCCCTGTCAAACGACATCGGTGTGGGTAGGGAGACAGACGCACACCTTCTACCACGTATCCAGTCTTTGGATCCACCGAAACAAGCACCAGCTGAGCCCTTGGTGAGGGACACTGCTATCAAACTTCAACACAAAATGTCATTTTATCATAAACCCGCTTGATTTTGAATTGGAAAAAAGTGCTGTTACACCGTCTGATTCCCAAGCAACGCTCACTTCCGGTACTGACGAAATAAAATCCGAAGAAACGAAAAATAGCCGAGCCAGAACCCCCAGACGTATCGAGGAAACTAAAGTATCCAGGTTTAAAGTTTTAAAGAAACTTAATATTCATCAGAAATTAAGAGAGGCCCTTCATAATCGAAGAAAAGACGAACCTAAATCATGGATCATTCTCCGACTTATGATTTTTATACTTAAGGAAACATGTTTTCAGTTCAATGGAAAATTTTATGACCAGATATCAGGAACAACAATGCAAACAAAATGCGCCCCTAGTTACGCAATAATATTCATGGCACATCTTGACTCGAGATTTCTACGAACACAAGTATTAAAACAGAGATATATAGATGACATATTTATGATTTGGCCGCACAGCAGACAGGAATTGTATTCCTTCATGGCCTGTTTAAACCTTAATTTCATGAGTCAATTAAGTTTACTTATGATATTCAATCCCAAGGAAGCTAATTTCTTAGACACTCAAATTAGTAAGGACAACACAGGTATTCTTCAAAACTATAAATTTTAAGGAACCCTCCTCACCGTCTAGTACAGAAACGGTTTTGCCAAGATGAGCATGGTATGTTTAGTGAAACAAACGAACTCATTATAAACATTGGACAGATTAATGGATTATTAAACAAAGCATAATGAACTTTTGATCTTTTTTATTCAAACAATATACATGATATACTCAATGATAAACTCGTTGGAACAGTGCAAAACTATATTAGCTATTATTAGCAACAATACTTCTATTTATAGTAACAAAACAACAAAAAAGTATCCCTAAATAACAGTACCTTCAGTAGTTAGAATTTGATATTTTTTTAAGCCTGATGAAGAGTATTGTATTACTCGAAACTAGTAGCCAATAAAAACTTTTTAAAAATGACCTGGTGTTGTACGTGTGTTCCTCACCTACTTTATTCATTAATTCATATGTTTGTTTTGGTTTGTACTTCTTTCATACATTTCAGCATTTCTGACCCACCCTTTTGTACAAGTAGACTGCAAGATGTACACACAAAAAAATGAAATAAAACTAAATCATAAGACTGTAAGTTTGTGAGTCAAAGAAAATGTAGTAACGATAGGTATTACAAGCACCTGTCAAGTACTCACTTCAACAATATATGGAAATCGGATTATAATATATCGAGCGAATCCTACCTGTTGACTCACAAACAGGTAGTATACACAACTAGCTTGAGACAACCCCCAATCTTGGCAGTTCGTTAATTTATAAAGAAATAATATGTTAGCGCCAAAATAAAACTCACCGCAATTTTAAATTACCCAAAAAACCCGTCAAGTGTAAACATGGAGTGGCCCAAAGTCCCTCCCCCAAAAATTTCCAGGGCCTTCGGGGGAAACAGAACCCCCACACAAATAGATTTTTCTATCATTTTCAATTAAATGAATGAACCAAAAATTTGTTTATGTAAAAAATGTATATTAAAAATGCGCAAAAAAATTTTTTGGCGAAAGGGGGGGAAAGTAATTTTTTTAATAAATTTAATAGTTTTTGATTTTCGAGGGTTTTTTTTGGGCGGGTGAATATCAGAAACAAACAATATGATTATTTAATCTTCGATTGTTTTTTTATTCCATACTGTACAGTATCACATCGGATCATATCTCTAAAATAAGCTGTTTTAGCCAATAATAAATGGAAGGGGAAATTATACTTTAAATTTGTTTTAGCTATTAATGCATCTATTAACACATATTCATTTGAAAAACAAATCCATACTGTATTTAAAAAACGTCCTGTCACCATTGAATGACCCCTAATTATATTAATTAGTATTGTGCACAAAATCAGGTGTCAAGCGCCGTGTGGCAGCTATAAAAAAATGCTCCGTACTTCACTTCAGTGTTGTTATATTTTTCTGGTCCTTCAGTATAATTAATTCCAACACTTTGAAGGGTTTTTAATTGAGTACCGCTGAAGACGGTGCTAGGGGGCGTGAGGGATTTTGTACATTTTCATCATCCCCCAATGTACACACTCAATCAAACTGAGTTTGCAATTTTCACGTAATTTTGTTGTGATTATTGCTTCTGAGGGATCACTCTTTATTCACATTTTGTGAATATAAAAGAAAGATTAGAAAAAAATATTTTGATAGACCCTGATCGATGAATAAAGATAAATTACAATTAACAAACAATAACAAAAGTATGGCTGACCAATGAACTATACAACCTATGCATATTTTATCTTTGGTTACACTAAACAATTAACAAATGATTTTACATGAAAATAGATTATCTATGTCTCTGATTCTATCATCATTTCAAAGATGGTGCTTCTTTAAATTGCACGTGCCGTAAATTAATTATGTTCATTATTAAAATATTTGAAAGCACAACCATCCAAAGGTCTAAAAAAATGGTATCGTCCACCCAATAAGCAACGGGCAAACACATAAACGACAAAAAATAATCATTTGGAACATATACTTTTTATTCTAGCATGGAGTTATGGAACAATATTCCTTTAAAAGTAAGAAATTCTTAAGTTGTTGTCTGAAATTGTTTAAATCACAATTCAAATATTTATTATTATCAAAGGATGAATTAAAGACATGGTCAAGTGAAGGTCAAAGCTTTAATTTACGATCATAATTGAAATTTGAAAGTAAAAAAGAAAATATTGTTACAATAAACACACTTATGCACATGTAAGCAATCACATTAAAATGACTTGAAATGGGGCACTCAATTTCAAAGAACTATTTTCTAGACTACAACGGGCTGGGCCTTATTCCATACCGGGATGAGACCTAAATAAGTCCAAAGTTCAATTGAATCAAATATTTTTGTCCGTTTTCTAGTAATTGAATGAAATGCAAGTAATATTATAAAAGAAACCAAGTTTTCTAATTAACATTAATATAAATACAGAATCATTTTTAAAATGGAGACCTTTTTGCAGAATTTCAGGCTCGGTCAATAAAATTAAAAGTAAAAAGTGATGTTATGAAAAATTATATATATTTTGCATTAGGTAATGGAATTCTATGAAACAAAATTTTATGTTATATTTCTTAGATAAGGGCATTGGGCTTCTTATGGTGCAGATCGAGGGACGAATCGCCAGTTCAATAATCAATCGGTCATGCCATACGGAAATTTCATGGACATATTTCTTGGATTAGGGCTTTGGGCATCTTGTGGTACAATGAAGACTCTCAAAATTGATACGAAATCGAATCTGCAACAGAATCAGCGAAATATTTCTTGGATTAGGGATTTCGGCCTCTTATTGTGCAAATTAGACCTACAACATTGATACAAAATCGCATCAGAAACGGCATCAGACAAATAGCGTTTGAATTATTGCCTCGAGTAAATGGTGCTTTTTCCGATTATATACAGAAAGAAATATTCGCCAGTTCATAAAATATGATAACCAAGATCACAAGGAAAGGCGGCGTTCAATGAACGACCTTGCCACGCGGAAATCTTTCGGACATACTTCTTGAATAAAGGCTTTGAGTCTTTTATGGTTCAACGTTAACCCTCCAATTTGATACAAAATCGAATCCACCACGGAATCAGAGAAATGGTGTTTGAAATAGTGGCTCGACAAATTGATGTTTTTCTCGATAATGTGTAAAATTTTTATAGATAAAAATCAATTAGCGGGTCAAAAAAAAACAACACCATGCCACGCAGAAATCTTACGAACATATTTCTTGAATTTCGGCTTTGGTTATCTTATGGTGCAAAAAAAACAACAATACAAATTGATACAAAATCAAATCCGCAATGGGATCAGAGAAATGGTGTTTGAACTGTTGGCTCGATAAAATGTTGATTTTTTTTAGAAAATTTATATACAGAAAAAACGAATCGCCGGTTCAAAAAATGACTAGCCATGCGAAAAGTTTAAAGGTCATATGTCTTTGGGTTAGAGTCTTAGCCCCTTTTTGGTACAAATAGACACTCCCAAATTTATACAAAAATTTTAAATTTTCAAACCCGAATCAAAAGAATCAAAAAGAAATGGTGTTTGAACGGTTGGCTCGAGGGAAAATGGTGCTTTCATTTCCGAAAAAATTTATACAATTTATATACGAGAAAATTTAATCAAATTTGCAAGTTCATAAAAAAGACCAAAAGCCCTTTTTGGGAAATGCTCACTAAATATATTTCGAAAAATATAATTAACGTGGATTGTTAAATTGCGATAAGAACCCCCGAAAAAGGCCCACACCGTGGGTTTTATTTGAGCTTAAAACATCACCATTTTTTTTTCTTGGGTTATCAACAGTTTGATTGTTTTGCGATAAGGGATCCCTCTTAAACGGCCTGATCACTTTGGGCGTTGTTTTTAAAGCTTGATGCTAACATTTTTTTGGTTTTTTATTCTTTATAAAAAACCTCCTAAAATTTTCCTATATGGTTTTTTCCCGATAATCACCCTCTAAAAGGCCTATCAACGTTGGTTGTATGGTTTTGACTGTATTTATTGAGACTATGACAATGGGTTGTATTGCGAATAGAACCACCTAAATGGGATATCACCGTGGGTTGAGTGAGCTTTACTGTATTCCCTGAGGTTGTTACCCCGGGTTGTATTGCGAAAAGCATATCACCGTGGGTTTTGTGAGCTTCACTGTATTTCCTCATGCTATATCAAAGGGTTCTACTTGGGTTTTATTGCGATACAAACCCTCTAAATTACTTATCACATTGGCTGGTGTGAGCTTGATTGTATTCTGTGAGGCTATCATCTTGGTTTTCGTGAGCTTGACTGCATTCCGCGAGGCTATCATCGTCGGTTGTATTATGGAAGAACCCCCTTAAAGGCCTATCACCGTGGGTTGTGTGAGCTTGACTGTATTTCCTGAAGTTATAAAATACTGGTTGAAAACCGTTTAAAAAACCCCCCTTTTAAAAAGGCCTATCACCTTTAAGTTGGGTGAGTTTTTCCCTTATTCCGTGGGGCCCTATAAAATCGTGGGTTTTAAAATTTCCCAAAAAAACCCTTTAAAAAGGCCTATTTTTCGGGGGTTTGTGTAATTTTGATAGTGGCCTTTTACTGATTCTTTTTGGGTTTTCCCAGCGAAATTTTTTATTTTGAGGGGGACTCTTAAATTCCCTATCTTTTTGCGGGTTTTGTTTTAAATTTGACTGTTTTTCCCCCTGAGGCAAATCATTGGCATTTTTTATTGCAAAAAGAAAAACCGGGAAAAAAGCAGTAAAAACCTTAGGTTTTCTGAGCTTCTCTGTTTTTTTGGGGGGCTGTGACCGTGATTTAAACATTTACGTTTAAAAAACCCCCAAAAAGGGTCTATCAAAAGGGGTTTATTTTGTTTTAAACTCTTTTCCGGGGGAAGTTATCCCCGGGTGGATTGTATTGTGAAAAGGAGCCTCAAAAAGCTTTTTAAACCGTGGGCTGGGGTTGAGCTTAATTTTAAATTCCCCGACGCTTTTGATCGGTTTTTAAATTTGCGATGAAAAAACCCTGAAAAAAGGGGCCTATTTCTGGGGTTTGTGGGGAAATTGACTGAAATTTCCCTGAAAAACTACATGTATAAACCCCCGGATTGCATTGCTAAAAAGAAATTTTTCTATAAAAACGCTTAAAGGGGCTTAATCCCCATGGGTTTGTAAAGTTTTTAACTGTATTCACTTAAACTTATCAGCGGGATTGTATTTGCGATAAATGGCCTTTTCCCCAAAAGCTTTACTGTATTCTTTGGGGGGCCTTAAACCGGGAGTTTTTGTATTCCCAATAAGAACCCCCCAAAAGGCCAAACCCAAGGGTGGGCGGGTTTGTGTTTTCTGGCTGTTTTCCCTAAAAGGTTTAATAAATCGTGGGTTTAATTCCCGCCCAAAAACTCTTTAAAAATGCCTATCACCGTGTGTTGTGTAAAGTTTGACTGCATCTCTGATCCCATCCCGTGCCCTTCAAATTGCGATAAAAACCCCCTTTACTCAAAGGCTTCTCCCCGTGGGTTTTTTGGGAGTTTTAAATTTTATTTCCCGCGGCGTCAGCGGGGGTTGAAAATTGGGGAAAAACAGCCCTTTTTGTATTCCCTGAAAATAACCTTTATTTTTGGTTAAATAAAAACCCCCTTAAAGGACTATAAACCCGTGGGTTTTTTTGAAATTTTTTACTTTTTCCCTTGGGGTTTTATCCCCTAAAGGGATTTTTTTTGCGAAAAAGGACCCTCTTTTTGGGGCCAAATGAGCTTGGCGGGTTTTTGCTTTGAGGCTATCATCGGGGGTTTTTAAATTTTCCCGAAAAAAACCCCTTTCTAAAAGGCCTATCACCTTTGGTTTGGGGTTGAGTTTGACTGCATTTAAATGATTCTATACCGTGTTTTTAAATTGCGTTTAAAAATCCGTTAGAGGTTTTATCCCCGGTAGGTTTTTTTTGGCTTTACTGTTTTTCCCCCGGGGATTATCTGCGTTTTATTGAAAAATTTGCGAAAAAGGCCCCTCTAAAGGCCTATAAACGGGGGCCCTGTTGGTGTTTTGATTTAAATTTCCTGATGCTATCACCGTGGATTGTTTTGCGATAAGATCCCTTGAAATGGCTAATCAACGTGGGTTGTATTGAAAAATAAAAAACCCCCCTTTAAAGGTGGTTATTTTTTACTATTTTCCCCAAAGGGGTAACACCGTGGGTTGAATTGCAAATTAAAAAAGGGAAATCCAAAATCCCTACACCCCGTTTTGTTGTTGACCCTTAAACTGTATTCCTTGAGGTTATCGCTCTGGGTTGTATTGTAATAAGGACCCCCCTAAAAGGCCCATCACCGTTGGTTGTGTGCGTTTGATTGTATCTCTTGAGGCTACACCATGCGTTGTATTGCAAAAAGAATACCCTATTAGGCCTAACACAGTGGGTTGTGTGAGCTGGACTGTATTTCCTGAGCTATCTCCACTGGTTGTATAGCAATTAAAAACCCACTTTACGGTCTTTCACTGGTGTTTCTGTTTTGATGAGAACCCACTAAAAGGCCTATGACCTAGGGTTTATTTAGCTTGACTGTATTTCCTAGGGCTATGACCGTGTTGTTGTATTGCAATAAGGACTCCCTTTAAAGCCTATCACCATGGGTTGTGTGAGCTTGACTGTATTTCCTTAGGCTGTCAACGTGGTTTGTTTTGCGATAAGAACCCTCTGAAATCTTTATCACTGTGCTTTTTTTTGTGTTTGTTTGTATTCGCTGAGGCTATCACCTTTGTTTTGATTTTGATAAAAACCACCTAAAACCCTATATAACGTTGGGTTTTGTTAGCTTTATACTGTATTCCGTGTGACTATCACCGTCTGTTTTATTGCGATAAGAACCCTCTAAAATGTCTATCACCGTGGATTGTCTGAGCTTGACAGTATCCCCTGAGGAAATGACTGTGTGTTGTATTGCATTAATGACCCATCAACGCCTATCACCGTGGGTTGTGTAAGCTTGGCTGTATTTCCTGATGCTATCAAGACATGTTGTATTGCGATAAGAACCCCCTAAAAGGCCTATCACCGTGGATTTTGTGAGCTTTAACTCACAAATTTTTCCTTGGGTTATCAGCGTCGATTGTATTGCGATAAGGACCTTCTATCGCCGTACGTCAGTTTTACTGCGATCAGAACCATCCAAAAGGCCTATCACCGTGAGTTATGTGAGCTTGACTGTATTGCCTGTGGCTATGACCGTGGGTTGTATTGCGATAAGACGATAAGAACACCATAAAAGGCCTATCACTGTGGGTTTTGTGAGCTTTTCTGTATTACCTTAGGCTAAAAGCGTGGATTGTTATTGCGAATGAATGCCTCCTAAAAAAGGACTATCAGCGTTGGGTTGTGCGAGTCTTGGGACTTGTATTCCCTGGAGCTAATAACCTTGGGCTTTTTTTTCCCGATAGAATACCATCTAAAAGGCCTTTCATCGGTTTAGTGTGAGATTTAAACTGTATTGCTTGAAGTTTTATCTATAATATTGTTAAAGCCATTAAATTTACACTTTAAAAACTCCTGAACTGCTAGCGGGTGGAATTTACACAAGAAATGAGGTCCTGGAGAATAAACAACAAACACTTTTTAAAAGTCGTTATTTTAAACGCACATGAACAACATAGACTTAATAAATTGTGGCAAATCTTTAAAAAATGCAACAGGTTTGGGGTTTAAACTCCGTACCGGGTGAGTTTTCGTATTTTTAGGTACGGGTCTAAACGTTATTTAGACATTTCTAACGGGGAGAGGTATTCCGAATTAATCAAAAGGAACACCGCCATTATTTAACAAATTAAGACTTTTTAAAAAAAAACAAAAAAACTTATCTTTAAATGTAAGTTAGTATTGTGTTTTGAATTGATTGATATTTTTTAATTATTTCATCTTGTCATGAATAATTATGTTGCCAAAAGATGAGATCAAGTGAAATAAAAAATTGTTTTTTTGTTTGCCAAATCGAATGAGATCAAAGGGAAAGCTAATTTGAGTTTTTTTTTAAAATTTTGCCTTTCTTAGGCGGAACTTGTGTCTGGGGAAAACTGATAAAATTGTTGATGTTGGAAAGTAAACACCCGGCGTAAAGTTAGATTTTTGGGAAAACCAGACCCTTGTGGTTTGGACCTCAAAATTCCTTAAAAATTGAAATTAATTTTATATTTGTCTGATTGATTTACTGACAGTTCACCCCTCAGACACTTCACACTTAGCCATTTTTTGCAGGGTGAAGTGTCTTGGTCCTGTCTGATTTTGCATTAATTTAACCTTTTCCCTGATATAGACGTGTTTTGACGTCTTTTTGCCTCCCCCCCCCCCTTTTGAGACCTCAAACAGTGAAAACATGACCTATTTAGGTCCCAACCACTGTTTTTCGTTTGAGAAATGTTGTTAAAAATGACTTTTTTGGCACCGCCCCCTCAAAATGTTACATCAGGGGCCTGGGGTTCGCCAAGAAAATTTTGGACGATTTTGAAAAAGTTGATTTACTGACTTTTGTATTCAATATAATCATATTTAAGTACTAAAAAATTAAAGATGATAAATTAAAACATTATCTTGAATTGATAAATATTGAAATCATGTCAACAAAGATGTTCTAAATATAGTACACGACTCTACCTAAATCGGTTCCAGCGAATGACGTCATACGAGGTCTCGCATAGCTCCTAAATGTCATGGCCTACTGTAGTCCATAGGCAATTTTAATGACGGTATTAATTTTTTAATACTTTAAATGGTATAGAACAATATTAAAATCATTTAATGATTGTTTTATCGCAAGATGCACAAGAATTGATTGGGACAAGGGTATTTGCAAGTGAAAAATAAGGTTAAATCAACTTAGGCCAAAATAAAAATATGTCTGGTTCAGGGAACCCGACCGACCCTATTTTTTTAACGCCGACCCTAAACTTTTTTTTTGATTTTCGGTACGAACATTTTTGGGTACGAAAATTACAAGTGTGAAAATTTTGTTTTACGATGCCTGTTGAAATAGCCGATGAGTAACAATCTTAAAATAATCAAAAAATATTTAATCTTATATGATCAAAATCAACAACAAGTAGAATTGTGAATGTTTCTGCAGGAAACATACAAAATTTCAATTGTCACATGTTTTCGCGATGCCGCATTTTATAATTAAAAAAAATCGTAACCAAAAGGAAGATATGTTTTATTAAAATGTGTTATAACACTTAAAATATAGTTTAGGAATTAAATTTACTAAAGATATTGTTTACATTAGTTGAGATGGAGCCATTACCAGTATGTGTTTGTAACATACAATGAATATTTTCCTTTTTAAGGGGGGGGGGTGTAAGAAAACAGCATAATAATCTGATGATGTATGTTTTTGAAATAATATTTCAAGTCTTTTCAATCACTTTTATGGCACAGTGTTTTCCATTTGGGCACATTACCATTTTCCTGAATAAGCTTTTTCTCTGTTTAAACTCTGACTCCCCAACCCCTTTATAGTAACTCTGCTATACATCATATGCAAACAGGACGTTAAGGATTGTTCCTTTGAAAACATTATTTTTTTATCTTAATTAAACTATAGGCCTGGAAATTGGCGTTCCACTTCATGAAAATTGTCATTTATGATTATTATAACTATGAAATTTTAATATACTGGTTTAAAACACAGTACTTATTCTGGGGCCGATTTGGTAGAGGGCCGAAACGTCTGGCCGGGGCCGAAACGGCTTGGGTAATTTGGGGCCGATATGTCTTGGGGCCGAAATGTCTCGAAATCCATCATATTTGTCAACTGCATATAAGTGCAGCAAAGATGGCTTTACATATTCAATGTGATCTGGAACTCCTACTTTTTTGTGCTTGGGAGTCCCAAGACTCCTTCTTTGTGTGAACCCTGCAACTGTTGGCACCAGTTGCACATATATATCTATAGACTTGTGCCCCCTGAAGACCATTTGAATATGTTTAATATTAAAATTATATATAGCTGTGTTATTTTGGTCCCCGGAATAGTGCATATCAGATGCTCTAAGCTTATAATACAGCATTATTATTAACTTGTTACAGAGGTGACCCTTGATCTTTTAATTGTCAGACCTGTCAGATGCAGGTTAGCATAGTACAGCGGGTGATTCAAAGGGAAAGGGTACATAATAAGCAGAATAGAAAGCAAATTAGTATGAATACAGGTGCTACATGGTTAAATGACTACATACAAGAAATAAACAACACAATATCACATGCTGATAGTTTATTACAAAAATGGTGTTTGCATTGATTGATTACAATCTTTGTTTAAGTATATTAAACAAGCAACACATCTATATACTGATAAGACATTCTCCCAACCAAATAAAAAAAAAAAAATCCCTACCCTCCTAATTTTTTGGACCAATGTTTCCTGAACCAGACATATTTTTTTATTTGGCCTTATATAATTCTGGTTTGGTTTCATAATGGGTCATCAGATGAAAATCAAAAATATTAAAAAGCCACTTATAAAGTTTTGGAAGCCAGAACTAGCACACGATAAAAGTGTTCGCTAAAAAAATTGTACTACCAACAACATGCATAGACCTTTAATATATATGACGTTTCGGCCTTGGTGTTTTCACATGTCTTCTAGATGTTTCAGCCCTGGTCTTTTCAGACTTATAATTTTTATAACTTTCTTGTTATAGTAGTTGTAAATTTTTTTACTCCTTTATTACAGATTCAAGCTAAGAGTTCCACATGGATGTATTAAACCTATGTGGAAAAAGAAGCGGGCATTACTGATCGACATACAAGACAGGGAACTACAAAACTACAAATCAAAGGAAACACGTGAGATTATAAGAAATTTACTCACAGTGCTACATATGAAGTGTCCGGCAGGGGCGTTACGGAACTCACCAATATAACTGGCTGGTAACAGGAGATATCAAAGATGTCAGACTTGGATGTTTTGAAAGAGATTCCAGGATACAAAGCTATCCTGAAGTCTGTATTAAAATCTCAAATACACCTTCTGGTAATCACTGTTTTTATGATTTTTTTTTTCAGAATTTTGTTCTTTCTTATGATATAAAGTGTCAATCATTTTAAGTGACTTTAAGTTTAAAACTTCAGCTATATTTTAAAAATGGACACATTTAAATTTTTAAATTTTATATATTTCTTTTATTTGCCCTTTGCTTTTTTAAAAATTTATCAGGAAAAATCAAAATCTTTTTTAAACCCTTTATTGGTTTAAAAAGAAGGAAAATTGTGCAAAAAAAATGCAACTTTATATATTTAATTTTTTCCCTTTGTGCAAAATTGGTTTAACTTCTATTAAAATTTTTAAAATGGGACCCTAAAGTGATAAATTTTTACAAGGGGTTTACCCGATTGTTATCAGAAAACCCCCCCAAATGAAAGTTGTGAGGTGTTAAAAGGTATCGTCCGTTTGCAAAAAAAATTGTGGGTTTTTTAAGGGGGTTTTTTTCAATTGTTTGGTTTTTATTGTAGATGGAACAGCTTCGGGGCATCTGGGAAGAAACAATCATTTTTTAACAGCCAGGGGGT